>NC_054708.1:50496526-50546046 GCF_016097555.1 Gigantopelta aegis | reverse complement strand
TAAAAAACTAACCCCAGATTACACATATTGTTATATTATAAATACCGGAGAACCAGTCAACTGAATTATTATAAAAACATTTTGGTTGTTTCACAAACATTACATTTTTGACATTCTGAAATAATACACCGCAAAAGTTAGGTTGCCAGGCGGGTGAACTCAAGATAAGGTTTTGACTTGCCAAACTTGAATGCACACCCTGTTATAGTCCCCTTCAGTTGGACTAATAACTATTATACCCTCTCCATGAAGTTCTGCATCACATTCATCTTCTACAGATGAATTTTGTCTAATCATAAATTACAAAATTATAAATATTCTTTTGAAAATGAAGGAAGAAAATAACAAAATACAGTAATCATAATAATGTCTTATCCCTCCCAAATACCCCAACAAAAACAACAACACAAAAAACAACAAACACTTTAAATATAGAAAAAAGGTGTAACATCTTTGTTAATTTTAATTTCCATTACAGTTGGTAACAATCTTATTGGGCGTCAACAAACAGGAAAATAAAACGGTAAAATTAACTGATGGTATTTAAAAAAAAAAATCTGAAAATTGTCAAACATCATAAAGTTTAAAATGTCATCAAATTAAAAAGTTAGTTTCATGATGACAAGTAAAAACTGTTATTTTAGCTTCGTTTCATAAATCAACAGTTGAACCAACCTCACAAAGTAAAAGAATTTAATACTAAAAATCTGTCACAGCAACTTATTTGATTGGAAATGGTAAACAAGATATTTCACATCACCTGGACCAGCTATTGTGACTAAAGGATATAAATAAAAGGCGTGAGACAGGAAATACAAATTATATGAATGATCTATTCAAAATAGTTAACTAATTTGAGAATGCAACTTTAAAGGCATAATATCACAAACCAATGACCTATTTAATTATATAAAGTGCATCTACATAACCATCATATTCCACTTCTCAATATTTTGCAAAAATAATTAATTATAGTGATGTCCCATCAATCAGAAATATCAATTACATTTTGGAACAGAGGTGTGACATATTTTGAGTCATGTGACAGGTAACCCTTGTCTAACCGTACAGTATCTAAAAGGATTACTGTACTGAGAGAGCGTGACATTTTGGGTTGTACAATAGCAAGGTTTGGCATCCCAAACAAATGTACTTCCAATTTATAATCCACATTTAAATAAGGCCCTGTAAATCTGTCATAATATGCCTTTGGTAAAAAATTCAGAATTTGTTCTTAAAAGTACATCATTTAACTTTAAGTGCCATATTTCATGAAACAATAATTGAAAATGTGCTGTTAGTTGGAGTAACCAATAGCTTCATAACAAAACATATAGCACAAATATAATACAAATGGAACAAATCTAAGGAGGATATCCATCTAAACAATAATTGTCAAAGAAAGTGTTTGCAAACCATGTACACAATAAACATATGAATAGTTTAGGTGCAAAACGCGATATATCCATTTTTTATTTTCAGTTAAAATGACTTTTTCAATTGGCGTATATCGCATTTTGATGAATAAACCCGGGATTTACCCAATGCAATTTCATAAGGATCAATCACGTTTTGCAGCAAATCAGCGGGCCTACGATTAGCCCTTACCGACATACAATAATGGCTTTAACTAAAAAAAGAAAGAAAATGGGTTTATATCGCGTTTTGTGCCTGAACTCTTCATATATATTGCAACAATTTTGAGTTCTGCTAAAGCAATAAATGTCCCCTACAGGTCCCAACAAACTTTCTATCTTCAAAGTTAAAGGGCCATAACTGTGAAACATTTGGTAAATAGCCATGAAAGTCAAATTTTATCTGTAACAGTACATAATAAAGCTACATACAAAATGTCAGCTCAGTATCTTGAAGCACTGCTAAAAACAAGTCTAGACAACAAATTTCTGTTAAATCCTAAGTTCAAAATTTCAGCTCAATATACAGAGGCGAAAAAGAAGTCTGAAAAATTATGGAGACACAGACGGTTGGCAGCAAAACCTATAGTTCCTTTCAGTTGGACCGGTAGGGGACTAATATAATGGCAAGTTCTTCTCTCAATTTGTATGGCTATGTACATTGTACTTCAAGGTGTACTTATACTTTTTACATTTTAGAACAAAAAATATTATTATTCAACTTTGACAGCACACAAGGGTTCATGGATTTGGTGCCCATCACCTTTTACCTTCAAGTGGCAACACTCTTTTTAGAACAGTGACAGACACTGTAATGATTTTATGTCTGGTCAGTCTGCAGCAATTTGTCTTTTTCATACATAATTGGATTAAATAAACATTTAATTTTGTGAGAAGTTGATACTAACAGAAAGAAAAAAGTGGTTTCCCACTACCCAATACAATACATTTTTGAACATCCCTGAAGAAGGCTCTCTTAGAAATTGTTCCAGTAGACCATATTCATTTGATAAAACAACATTTTAACTACAATAATAACAGCAGCAGCATTTTGAGTTTTAGTTTGTTGGAAGAAACACTGTTGGATATGTGTGTCAGTGATTACAGTCTTATGACCGTGATTACAGTCTTATGACCTTGATTAGTGCAATAAATTTCAATCTGTTTAACATTCAATCATAATACAAAAGTTCACAATACAAATCTTAATTTTTAGGAGGCATGACAACAAACAAAATCTTTCTTTTTGCACATTCGTTTCTCATAACCATCTGTTGATGTACGTTAATCATGATTTATATTACAGTTGTTCTCTCAGCTATGGCTCCGCTGAAATTACACTCAACAAAATTAATTTGTGGCCAGTAGATATTTTGAGCATTTTTCTTTAAATACAAATTACAGCTTCTTACGTTGTAAAGTGTCAATATTGTGATGTTTTTAAAGTGATGTTTTTAAAGGAACAATCCGATCAAAAATGAACTGTGTTGAAAAGATACATACCCAGACCACCAACACATACTGACAGTTTAACATATGAAAAATGCATAATTTTAGAATTAAAAAACCCCAGGATTATTCCTGTTAACTGGGGGGGCTGCCATTTTGTTTATTTTTCATCACCTCTGATACTCCAGCTTGGAAGGGAAGGGAAGCGAAGTCGGCTTGGGTAAACTATTCCTGTAATGGCTGTATGCAAAGAGTAAACAAACACAGTAATTTAAGTCAAGGTGCTTTGATAAGGCCGACTTGGAACTATACATATTTCAATGTGTATTAATAGAAGGGTTTTTGTAGTTTTTATAAATGCACAAAACCCACATTGTTTGCAAGATATTTGCTTGTAGCAGAGTTCATATTTTACTAAAACAATGTTTAGAAGTCATCAGCGATCAAAACTTTCTAAAATATTATGACATTTGTATAAAGAATTGCAAAAAGAAATACTGGCCCATAATTATGTCGAGTATATAACAAATGACCAAACCTTTTTTTCTGCTGGAACCAGATGTCATCAAATGCTAGTCTTATAACATCAGGACCAAATACAGCCCTCTATGGTAACTTTTTCATCTAGGAGCCAGATGGCGTATACTTGTATTTTTATATAGATAGTATGAAATGTTTTAGTAGCCAAATGAAAAAAATTGTCTCAATGTAGAGGGCTGAAATGACTGAAATTTTAGCCATGTATACATCTACAACCAAACACTATTCCATCACTAACACATCTGCTTTATTTTCACACAGACTACTACCTTTGCCATTCTCATGGTGCATCTCTTACACATATTACAGTCCTCTCTATACAAATTAAATCAACAAAGTAACATTTCAAATGAAAGTATCCAACGATCAATGGCCGGAGAGCACGTAAGTCTACTTCCGTCCGCGACGCCCTCTCCTCGCTCTGGGAGTGCGACCTGTGCCTCTGGGAGACACTGCCACTGGTGAACTGCCAACCTCTTCAGCGTCAAAAGAATCAACATCAGCACCATCTTCTTCATTCACTGCTTTCACCTTCTCAGTCGCCTCATCAGATGCCTTCTCAGTCACCTTCTCAGTCTCCTCATCAGACGCCTCTTTGGACAGATCCACCATTTCTGTGTCATCACCATTAACAATGTCGTTATCGTCATTGTCACCTTCCTGCGACAGCAGACGATCCTCTTCCAGCTTCAGGTCGGCATCCTCCACCACCATGTCATCATCTTGCTTCAGCATGTCCTCGTCGTCATCCTTCGTCTGATCCTCATCATCCGAATCATTTTTGGCAACATCAGTTTCTAGCTGATTTTCAGATTTTAGAGTAACCATTTCTTGCAGATCCTCAGAGTTTTCAGCGTCTTTTTCTTGCTCATCTTCAAATCGTGCATCATCGGTTTCTTGCATATCCTCAGATTCCGCAGAGTGCTTTTCTAGTTCCTTGGATTTCTCAGCATCAGATTCTTTGTTCTCCACTTTTGATTCAGTTTCCTCTTTTCCTTCCTCAGTTTGTACCTCATTTGTCTTTGTTTCTGTGGGTGATGAAGTTACTACCTGCTTAGTAGTACTTGCTTTGCTTTTTACTAGCAGTCTAGCCTTCTGTAAAACATAATAAAACCAACACGAGTTAGACACAGAAACAATATTATTTGCTGACCATAATAAAATATTTATTTCACTACCTTGACATCAGGCTGCTTAAACTTCAACTTTGTTACACCAGTTGTGGAGCACTGGATGAATGACAAATAGTCCAATGGGCCCACCGACATGGAAGATCCTAGACCAAGTGCTGAGAAATACTGAGGTCATTTTAATGACACATAGTGTACTAGTAGTGATTTAAGCTTAACAAAAAGAAGTCTTCCAATCTGCATGTTTAATGATAGACCACAGCACTTACCTTCCACTTATCGAAGTGAGGCTGTGACTTGCAATGTGTAACCTTTGCCGCTGTTTCATTGTTGTAGAATTTATGACAAAGTTTGCAAAAGAATCCAGTGACTGATACCACAAAGTTCTGACCTGAAAACAATTAAATATGACAGACTGTAACAAACAAAACTAAAACAAAATGAATATGTCAGACAGTAAAAAAACCCTAAAAAACCTAAAACAGAATGAAAATTTCAGACAGTAAAAACAACAACAAACAGAATGAACATGTCAAACTGTAAAAAAACAAAACAAACAGAATGAATATTTCAGATTGTAACAAACAAAACTAAAACAATGAATATGTCAGACTGTAACAAAACTAAAACAGAATGAAAATCAAACTGACAAGTCAAATATTTTTCACAAATATTTGGAAGTAACATATTCTAAATTATTATCCTAGCTGTACATTTTTTAAAGATTTTTCTAAAAAGTAATATTTAATGGGTTTTTTACAACACTCATGGCTCTGTTTTACAATCACATCAAAGCTGCAATCTCATGTTATTATAATAATTATTTAATCATATAGAATAGAGAACACTTTTAAAATTCAAGTGACACACCATTCTTCAATATTTTTTAAATAGTGGAAAATCTAGGTCACATAGTAATACATTAACTTGCTATTAACAATCAACACGCAAAATGCTTTTTCCAATTTTTAAAGTAGTAATATATTAAAAATAATGCAACACAGGGCTCGCGCTGTCGGTAGCCAAATTAGCCATTGGCTAATTTTTACAAAAAATGGCTAATAAAATTTTCAAGTGGCTAAAATTTTGGCTAAGCCATTTTCTGTCTTCTGATGTGAACAATCGGTTACATAATCTATCCGACACCTCAAAACATAATAATAATACCAAATATTCCAATTAGCGTAATAGCAATCACGCGACCGGTAACAAAAAAATGCAGAATTCAGTGTAGGCCTTATAATGTTTGCTTATTTCAATAATCACAGTTATTAATTTTAACGGCATGCATTCAGCATGTATGACAGCAATGTCTGGAAGATCTGTATCTTGTTATTTTTACTTTGTAAAATCTTTGAACCGAAGTAATAAAAACAGCCTGACAATGCGTGTCAATTTTAATACACATGCCAGTTCAGGGCCGAAAGACATGTAGGCTATCTCAAGGGCCGAGTTCAGCCAGACCGAGCGAAAACAAAACGTTCGCTAGACTGGTTTGTGCGCTTCACGTTAAACCAAATGGACATGATGAACACCAATCAAATAGTTCGCGAACGTTAGGAAGAACATTCGTTGGCTGAACGGAGGACAGCTATCGGTGCGAATATACGTCACGCTTCAGAGTCAGCCGACACCCGCGTGTCAAGAGACATCGTTGCCATGGGCGTACATAATGGGTTTGACCGAACCCCTACTGAAATCGCTTTTTTTAATAATTTAATATATCTGACATTGATATCTGACATTATTATATACTCTTCAAAAAAAGAAACGCAAAAGGGTACAAATGGGTTATAACTCCGATTTTATGTTTCCTACCGGTTCATGCTTTGTGAATATAAGGTCATTGCATGTCCCAAACACATTCCCACGGTTACATTCGATAAAACGCAGCTACTGTACAATAAAGTTCCAAAATGTGAATATTCGCAAAAACGCAGCCACATGCAAACCATGTCACCACTGCACGTGCAACATGAACACCGACAGTATAAAAGTGCAGGATGTTCGCTTGCCTGGCCTCTGTATCTGGCCGACAGTTGACAATCCAGGACATGCCACGTCTCAGTGAACCGCAGAGAAACAATGCCATCGGCCGACTAGACGCAGGCGAATTCAGAACGGCCGTTGCCAGGGCATTCCATGTGTCCCCAAGCACCATCTCCAGACTGTGGGACCGTTACCAGCAACATGGATCAACACGTGACCTCCCTAGATCCGGTCGACCACGGGTCACTACCCCCGGGCAGGACCGCTACATCCGGGTACGCTACCTTCGGGAACGATTGACTACTGCCACCTCCACAGCCGCAGCAATACCAGGTCTGCGCAGGATATCCGACCAGACTGTACGGAACCACCTACGTGAGGTAGGAATTCGTGCCAGACGTCCAGTTCGAGGTGTCATCTTAACACCACAACACCGTCGACTCCGACTGCAGTGGTGCCAGATTCATCGACAATGGCCTCAACTGCGATGGAGACAGGTGTGGTTCAGTGACGAGTCCCGATTTCTGCTCCGACGTCATGATGGAAGATGTCGCGTGTATAGGCGTCGTGGTGAATGTTATGCGTCAAACTGCGTGCAGGAAGTGGACAGATTCGGCGGGGGTAGTGTCATGGTGTGGGCAGCCATCTCACACACTGGCAGAACTGACCTGGTCCACGTGCAGGGCAACCTGAATGCACAGGGCTACATTGACCAGATCCTCCGGCCACACATCGTTCCAGTTATGGCCAACGCCAACGCAGTGTTCCAACATGACAACGCCAGGCCTCACACAGCACGTCTCACAACGGCTTTCCTACAGAACAACAACATTAATGTCCTTCCTTGGCCATCAATATCCCCGGATTTGAACCCAATTGAGCATCTATGGGACGAGTTGGACCGACGCCTCCGACAGCGACAACCACAGCCCCAGATCCTGCCCGAGCTGGCAGCAGCCTTGCAGGCCGAGTGGGCCACCATCCCCCGGGACGTCATCCGTACTCTGGTTGCTTCAATGGGCAGGCGGTGCCAGGCAGTTGTCAACACACGCGGAGGCCACACCCGGTATTGACTCCAGATGACCTTGACCTTGGTGGTGTGTCCTATCACTTACTCACAATGGACTAGAGTGAATTGTGAACAATCCTGCAACATTTGGTAATTATCGGACTCACCATTCAATAATTAAATCAATTCTCCAAATGTTACGACAATGTGGTTTTGCGTTTCTTCTTTTGAAGAGTATATTTACTCAACATAGAAATATATGCCCTATATCTCTGCAATCTATTTTGGAACCCCCCTTTTCAAAATCCTATGTACGCCCATGGTTGCGGACATTAAACAATACGATTACGCAAAAGTAAATCTTGATGTAAATTTGTAGAAAAATAATAGTTGTTCGCATCAATGAATACCTAACTGCAGTTTTTGTTTATTCCTTTGTCTTTGTTAATTTCGTACCCATGGTCGAGAGCATGTACGCAGATCGCGATCGCAGAAAATGAACATGCAGTATTTATACAAATTGCAGTTAAATGTACACTGAATAAAAGTAGTTTACAATACTCATATTTATTAGATAATTTTAGCTATAAATTTGTAAGACTGTGAGGATGACATTTAATAAGTTAGCTGGATTTTAAAAAGATCGTAACTTTTAATTTTATTAAGTTTTTTTTTTAGTTTTTTTTAATGGAGTATACTGTGAAATCGGCATTCTTAGCCGAGGTATTTTGCAAGCAGAAATCACAACAAGCATTTAACACGACGCTGAAATCAACAGCAACAACTTGGCACAAATTATGAAATTGTTTGGGGTGGGGGAAACCAATTTAACCAAATTAACATAAAGATTGCTATTTAAATAAATAATGAGCTCTCTATAAAAAAAGAAGCTTTCAAATGTTTATTTGGGAAAAAAGAAAGAAAGAAAAAACACCCTCCATAAACATCCACCCACCCCCATATTTCTGTATGTTTGTTAATTTAATGTCATAGGCCTTAGAAGTGGGTGTATGGGGTACTGGTTTCAAATTCTGAAGATAATGCATAACCCCATCCCCACCCCACTCCCGCTGAAAAATCAAAGTAATATATTAACTGCCCCTACCCCCATTGAGGTTTTGTTATTCCTATTTATTCCAGTTTGTAGACAATTAGCTGAAAAAGATACATTTTCATATTCATATATAAATACTCTATGTAGTACTGCGTAAAACAAATTTGGCTAAAGCATTTTCAATATGGCTAATAAAAATTCCATTTGGCTAATATTTTGGCTACAGGTATTTTTGATCCAGGGTGAGCCCTGCAACACCCTCATCTATCAATCAAAGCATACAACTATATATACATACACATGTATATATAATATGATGTCAGCAAAAACACACACATTAATAAAATTGTAGCTGTGTTTGTATATTGTGCTATGAAATGACATTAAAAGATGTGGAGTTTGAGTTGATACTTTAAACTGCTCTACAAAGCAAGTAAAATACTCGCCATGGCGACTAAAAACATTCCCTGGTGTCTAAGAAATAAATTCACATTCGCCAGTTGGCGACTGTCCAATAATTTTACTTTAATTTGTAAACACTGTGGACCAGTAGCAATTTATCTTCCATAAAATGTGTTTTCTATTGGTAATTTGTTTGAAAAATAAAAGTTTGAGACATGTTAATCGGACTATGAATAAAAAAAATCCAATATTCAAGAGTAAACATGGTGACGTTAAGTGGGAGGTAATACTTCGTTATGATGTTGTCTCCCTTAACTTGAATATAAAGCCTTTGGAAATCATTCGGCCCCAGTTCAGTTTTGGACCAAGTCGGTCCTGTCCCATTTAGAGTCAGGTTTTTTTAATGTATTAAAATGACATTGTTGAGCCACTGTATGTCCCTACTTGTCTGTTTGAAACTCAAACGTTAATTATTTTAAATGTCGACTTGTATATGTGTTATGCTGTGCTCCAATCGTTTCGTGCTTATCGTGATAACGGGTCCCTCCACGATAACGACGTCTCCAGTCGTGAATGTCGTTTTAATCACGTCGGAAGTCATGTTCACCAGTGGAGGATGAAAACATGTTTCTATTTTCATGACTCGACTTTAGACGGCTTTAAAGACACAACTATTTACAAAACAGTATTTATGGATTTACAAGGCAGTATGTGACGAAAATAAATATTATTTAAGGAACCCGATTGGTAACTACTAGTAACACGATGAAGCCTGGTAGATATTACCACAATGCTTTTATTTAACTTTTAATGAGTACTGCAATTTAAATGCATATTTTAGCAGTGCCATTAAAATAGTAGTTCGCTTAAATTCGTTTAATACAATTATTGGGTACAGAATTTGATAATGATAGTTAATAGTCGTTCACTGTTTTAGTGGAACCGGACACAAACAGTAACTTGTAATTACTATTTAACAACTAGGAATCACCTCTTCACGAGTTCATTCGAATAAAGTCCTAATAACAATTACTGCATTAGTAATGTGCTGTAAAATGGCAGATGAATCGATTTAATGACAAGTATATATTAGCTGGCTACTAAATTTAAATGGCTGGCGACTAAAATATCATACTTTACTGGCCAGGGAAGAGTAAATTTGAACTTGCTTTGCAGAGCACTCTTTATGCGATATTTAACACGTGAACTCATCGTTTTGTGTCAACTGAGTGTAAAGTAAACATTCTGCTAGCCACTGATCATGTCAATTTTGCTTAAGTTTAAACATATATAATTAAATTTCTGTTACATTCACTACAACATAACAACATCCCATTGGACCAGACGTAGCAACAGGAGTTTGTTCATTTCTCGATTCACAGTCTGCGGACGATTTTTCTTGTTCACACCCAATCAACATAAAAGAATAACAGACAATCCTCAACTGACTTACAATCCTTTAAATTTTTATATTTTGGCAGCCAATAAGTGCCAACATTACTTTTTATTACCTAGCTGAATCTAGCAGACAATTCAAGAAGACACGAGTGGCAACTGTGCTCCAAATTGCTTTTTTCCCACCCTAATTTATAATAAATATATACATATGTATTTCCATAATTCAGTTATTTTTACAAATTATCAATAATAAGTGGGATATGGTGGTTATGTAGACGGAAGTATTTTTTGGGCCATATCAAATTTTTTAAGATCATATTTTGTTCAGCCATGATAGTCTGTGATAATACACCTTAAATTTTTTTTTTTTAAATCATAATCATAAAAATTATAAACACCAGGTCAAATGGCAAATCAATTACATTTTTTTATCTTTTCTAATTTGTATACACTTAAGTACTAAAGAATTGTTGAGTTTTTTTATCATTTAAATTGAGAGGCCATTTGTCTTGAGTATTAGACTAATGGCTATAGGTATTTGAGAAATTTGTCTCACTTGTTTAAAATCATAAATAACAAACAATGTCAATGAAAACCAGTCAAGACCTTACCAACAGCCGTGTCAGCATCGTATTTTGGACCAGAATCTTCCTTTTCAGCAGAGTTCGTCTTTGTTGGAATCTTCTTCTTATCTTGCTCCTTCTACAAAACACAATATGTAACCACCATTCAATACTTATCGCACTATATATTCATACAAAACAAAACAAGAGAACGTCATCGCAGGGTTCGAACTTAAGAATTTGCCTCCCAAGGCAATATAAAACAAAATTGCTGTTGGTGAAACGGCTCACCGACGGTAATTTAAAGCCTGGCCGTGGCAATAAAAGAAACCTTTCGAAGCAAATAGATAAGACAGAAAGGTTATTTTACTGTATGAAGACATATTTTAAAAATATACTAATGTTATATTCTGGCAGACAATGTACACCAGGTGTAAACAATTTGCCATCATTGAGGAGTTTTATCGATGGCGCTTTCGTACTGCTGGTGCCATCGTTAAGTTCGAGCCCTGCATTGCAATAAATGATAGAAACACCAAAAAAGAAAATGTACACCTAGTGCACAAATATCCCAAATTTAAAAAAACAACAAAACTATCTTTGTTGTTGTTACTATACTGACATTCAATTTTAATACCCGATTTGTTAAAATTTGTTTCCATTCATTTGTAATAAAAATATTTTTTAAACTTAGTGACCAATTTATCTATTGATATTACAGTGCTTTAACTTGACAAAAAGCACCAACGGCAATTGCTGTCATTGAGATATATAGACGTGGCTTGCAGGGAACATTTTGTTTTTTAAATCTTGATTAGCGATATTTCTAGTCAACTGAAAATTGATTAGCAACTACTGTTTAATGTTTTAAAATTGTGTAGTGACCTCTGAAATTTGCCTAGCGAATTGTGACGTGATACTGAACAAAATGTTCCCTGAGGTTGGGAGCATCACCGATGACTTTTGTGCCACTGGAAACATTTGCTCAGGTAAGCAAGTTTTGCTGTGCGTACACATGACCCAAAATTGTCTGAAATACTCAGGTAAAACTTTTACTTATATGCAAATGTTAATTTGCCTGTGGTCACCAGTAGGTGCAAATTCCAAGTTACACATGTGAGTATATTTACTAATGTATGCAAATGCATTCACATGACCAAATTTACTCAGGTATGCAAATTTGCATATATGTAAACAAATACTCATGTATGCAAATGTGTGCATGTGAACTGTGTTTTAGTGTACATTATCTGCCAGTATATAACATTTGTACATTTGAAATACATCTACTTACAGCAAAATAACCTTTCACATGTTTACTTGCTACAAGCCTTTCTTTTTTTTCTTTTTTTAATTGCCACAGGCAGGTTCAAAATTGTCTGTGGGCCGATAAATTTTTATGTTTAAGCTCTGATATTAAGTTACCAGTGTTAGGAAACAAGTCAGACTAACATTTAAATAACTAGCTATTTTTTAATATTACAAGAATACTATTATTGCATTTAATATATGAAATATATACAACTTTTTTTAACTCCCAAGTTCAAGGACCATAGCTCTGAGAAAAATTGGCTATGAAAATTAAACTTGCACAATTTCTGCCACAGGGTAAAATGGGTATGGCGCTATACCCAAATTGTTTTGCATTGACCTTTTAACAAAATTAATGACTGCACTGGCCGAGGCAAGAAATAGCCCAATGGGCTCCCAGACAGGGATCGATCGTAGACCAACCGTGCATCAAACGAGTGCTTTACCACTGGCCTACATCCTGTCCCAAAAATTGCAATGAAAGTCAAATGAGATCTGTAATAATACATGATAAACATATACACAAAATTTCTGCTCAATATTTTGATGCATTGTGGGGGAAAAAAAGAAGAAGAAGAGTCTGGCAATCTATATGTGGGACAGACAGACGGAGATGAAACCTATAGTCACTTCAGCTGGACCGGTAGGGGACCAATAAAAGCATATAAAATATAATGATTTGTTACTGCAACTGACACACTGAAACACAAAGAGGTAGACTTACTGGTGATACATCCCTACTACTGTCTCCTTCTCTCCTTGATGAGCTTTTACTTCTATCACCACCTTCCCGCTTAATTTCATCTTTTTTCGACTCTTTACTTTTACTGACATCGTCCCTCCTCTTTGTAACTTTCTTTTCAATCTGTATACAGATAAGAAAATAAAACAAAAAACAAAATGTTAATAATCCATGCAAGTTTGATCGTGATATAAATTTCAAGAGCTTTCTAAATTTGGAACAATGAATCTGCCAACATGGCATGTAAATTGGTAACTTTGGAACCTATTGCGTTATATTATAATTATAATCAGAAGAGAAAAGAAAAAATATAAAAATTAACCTTCCGACTACTGGATTAATTTTTGCTGAGTGGGTACAAGTTAATATCTTTTAATCACATAATTTTCACTTACATAAATAAATAAAATAATGTTTATATGTGAAAGTATTATTTTATTAACAGCTGCTTACAATTGAACTTTTTTTTACTGTTATTTCTATTCTTAATGTCATAACTGACCGGCCTCGGTGGCGTCGTGGCAGGCCATCGGTCTACAGGCTGGTAGGTACTGGGTTCGGATCCCAGTCGAGGCATGGGATTTTTAATCCAGATACCGACTCCAAACCCTGAGTGAGTGCTCCGCAAGGCTCAATGGGTAGGTGTAAACCACTTGCACCGACCAGTAATCCATAACTGGTTCAACAAAGGCCATGGTTTGTGCTATCCTGCCTGTGGGAAGCGCAAATAAAAGATCCCTTGCTGCCTGTCGTAAAGAAGAGTAGCCTATGTGGCGACAGCGGGTTTCCTCTAAAAACAGTGTCAGAATGACCATATGTTTGACGTCCAATAGCCGATGATAAGATTAAAAATCAATGTGCTCTAGTGGCGTCGTTAAATAAAACAAACTTTACTTTTTTTAATGTCATAACTGATGTTTTTTAATTAGCAAAACATTCTCCTTTTCGGGCCACACTCCTCAAGCCCCTGGGGCATCAAAACTACAAAATTCACAATTGTGTTTCTCCATGGGTCAAGGACGGTTTTCACCAATTTAGCTGGAAATGATCCAGTAGATCTAAAGAAATACCATTTAAATGCATTTCTCTATATAATTACTGGTATTGTGAACTTCACCACCTGCCCAGGGACAAATGGAGGACCCAACATTCACGGGCGTAGGAACGTGCCAAAAATTTACTGGGGCACACACACACACACATATATAAGTACATGTATAAATATATAAAACACATTGTTGCTGCTACAAAGAGAGGGGTCACATGCCCCCCCCCACCCCCCCCCACCCACCCACTTCCAATGCCAACGACATTAGTGACATTGACAAATTAAATGAACCATCTATATTGATCATATATACGAAGACTATTCAGTTACAGCATTTCTCGAAGTAGAGATCATTTTTTAAAATTTCCCGGGAGGGGGGGTATGATTGGAATTGGTGGTTTCTACAGTGAAAGTCTAAACTGGACCCTGTACATACCAAAATCCTGTCAAAACCAGCCATAATTCATGGCCCCGAATTTGGGATCCACACCTCAGGCCAATGTGGCAAGAAATTAGTTAAGTGGCTCTGGAGAAGTTGAAAATGTGAAAAGTTTACAGATCGATGAAAACTGTCATTAGTAGGTCATATGAGCATTCTGCTGAGGTGACCGAATATATGGCAACTATGATTCCATTCCTAGTAGTCATTTCAAAAAGGGAAATATTAATAGTTAATAAACCTGTTACTTCATTGAAACCAACAGATGGAGTGAACTTACAGGTGATCTCGCTCTATTCTTGTCAATTCCTTCTCTGTTGCCAAATTTCTTTTCATTCTGTAAACAATTTAAATAATTAAATATATCATCATGCTGCAACAATGATCACAAATTTCTTTATTACCAAAATCATCCACAAAAGTATATAGTAAAAAAAAAAGGAACACTAATAAAAAAAAGAAATGCAACTATTTTTATTGGTAACAAATGTGTTATGCTTCCAACTCCGTTGACTTTGTTTTCTCGTAAACTGTTCGCACAATTAACATCCGATTTGTTGTCTGATTGTCATTCATTTGTGAGGTTTTTCTTCACAGTTTAAAACATTTTCATTAACAATAAAGTTCAAACAAGTAAGTACATGGCTGTTAACAAAAGTAAAATGTTGTGACTGAAATTTCAAGGTACAGGGCATTCAAAATGGTAATGTTTTATATGACAATTGTAGTCCACTTTAAACATGTATTTCTCCCATCCCACGCCCTGTTATTTTTTTTATTGGACAAAAACATTTATTTGATGGGTCCTGCAGTGAACCTATATTAATGGAAATAGTCCTATTAGGCTGACATTTGTTGGGGTGTTCTTTCATAAGCTACGGGCATTTTTTTAAAGTTTGCATTATTACCTGATATTATTTACTTAGGCTTGACTGCCAGCTAATGGACGGCAAATCAAATATTCAAATACATTTACATTGGGTGGCCCTTGTGTTATTGCAAATTCATTATGGGAGGGGGAGGGGGTCATTAAAAATTGGGGTAAAAGCCAATGTCTGATACTGCAATACGCTAATGTGGAATAGTCCTTTGTTGATCTTTGTGTCCATTTAACAATACGTAACGCAAAATCTTGCAGTTTTAATACCCCCTCCCCTTGTAACGTTTTGTGACCATGTCATATTTTACTCTGGGGTCTTTAGTAATACATATATGTTACCATAAAATGGCAATGACTGGTTGCATTTTACTTTATGAATTAACATTACGTTGCACAATAATCACCCCCCCCCCCCCCCCCCATTACGTTTTGTCACACATCCCATAATTTCCACTCTCCTCAGTGCACGTTGCGTAGTTCTCGAATGACCCATTATTCAATCATGAATAATAAAGAAGTAACATACCGCTGGTGGGTAAATGTTATATTTGACCAGATCAACTTTATTAAGTTTCATTATCTCGCCTTCATGTAAAATTCTTTAATCTCATTGGTTGTTTGCCATTGGACAAATCCCTTATACCCCTGTGGGCGGAGCCAAATTCTCTTATACCCCGTCTGTAATTTCCAACAGTTTCCAGCCACCCCAGTTAATGCTAATGCAATAATTAGATTATAAATAACATCAATAATCAATCAAGTATACATAATTAATTTAATTTTTACTATAAAATACACTATTTCAATACTTTTTAAAAGCTGCAATGTTGCACTCGGCCACCTAATTACGGTCGTGGTGTTATTGTATTAATGCACGATTCTTGTTGTTTTTTTGTTTTTTATTTTTAATATTTTTATTTTTTTTACTACATACATTTCTGATAAAAAAGTTTTTTTGTTTTTTTTATTAATATGTTTCAGACAATTTCGTATTACAAACATTTGAAGTTAAAAACTCGTTTATCGATGGAACTATTTTTCGTCACTGGCAAGTGGTTTCGTTCGCGTCCGCGTGGTACGGCTCCGTTAATAAATTGTTAACAATTATTGTCTGGCGTTATTTTGATTATTTGGCTATATGGTTTAACATGTCGGCAAGATAAATTCGTTGTAGAAGCATCTCTCGGGGTATATGGCTTTTTATGTACCCTCTGTGTGCTCTTTTACACATAAAAAGCCATATACCACTCGTGATGCTTCTACAACTTATAATATCTATAATACACAATCTAATAATCTTCCAGCAGAACTATTACATTGTAACAGTGTTCAAACTCACACGTGCTGTTCGCCACATGATGTGACAACGGGTACGACCACACTTCAAAGGGAGTGAGTAGCACATTTAAATTAAAGGGTTTTTTTCACTTAATTTACAACTACTGTAGTAACGTTTGTTTTTGTTTTTTAATTACAAAAACCATACCAAAAATGATTTAAAAAAAATAAAACAATAAAATATTTGAGAAAAAAAAGTACGAAACATATGTACACACCTTTTTACAAAATAAGATCGTCTGCTTAAAATAGCACAGCAAATGACAGTGCAGGGTGCACATTAAGTCAATACTTTACTTTCTACGTCCGTTCGGACTATGTAAACAGCGGATTGGACGTGTTGCGATAGATCCCAAATATGTGTTAACGCAAATGGAAGAATTAAAACAAAAAAGTTGTAATCGTCTACCAAAACTGTATTATATCAGACAATGTAGGCATTATTACTAAAAACTATGACACAACAGACTATCAAAAACAAGATGCACCTAATTTGCATATCCAGGTCAGACTTGTTCATCATGTGTTCGTAATCAAAACGAAACTTTTTCGATGTCAGTTTTTTTTAAATATACTATTAGCTAAATTTGTAAACATCTTTATGAGTTCAAGTGTTCACGATGGGAGCAACTTTGGGACTCTTTATTGGGAAACCGTTGGGTCGTAACTGGGGAAAAGGTTTGATATTGGATTGGGAATTTACGTTAGGGGAATGGGGCCGTTCACCGGCCCCTAAATGTATGGTAGGTTATACCCATCCGATGGGTACCTAAAGGGGGGTCAGTGGGGCAAAGGAAACGGCCGAAGTGATCTGGTTGACATTACGGAAACCGAAAACGGCCCAAGTGATTCTCATTAAAAAAAATGTAAAAAATGACTGAAAAAATAATTTCCACAATTTCTCCTACGACGGAAATCCGTCTCACAACGGACAGTTAACAGCCATGTAAGTATCTAAATACAAAACTTTACGACTAAGACGTGTTTTTTGTTTATTCTTTAAAATTATCGATATCGGGTCGACATGACTCATAGAAATTGACTTAAAATGGAGGAAGATAAATTAACATTCGGTGCGTGTGACATGACTCATGACATGCCAGATCAACAAAGCCAAATCATTTAATTGGTATGATTTTTAAGCCCCCTGATGTTAGAATTTGTTTTCAATTATTATATTCAATCTGCAAAAGGTATGCAACATTTTTGTGCCTCTACTGTAGTGGATTGTATTCATAATCCATTCATAACAACTGTAAATAATTTTGAGTGTATAAATTGTGTTAACCAAGAATCAATTCATTAAAAAAAATATATGTTGTACAACCTATTCACTGGTATCAGTATTGACATCAAGTGTTAGCGAAAATTGAATTTTTACTTTTAAAAAACATAATAACCAAAGTGTTCGTTAACTGTGCATAGTTAAGAAACATATAATTTTTCATGTAGTGGCCTTAAAAATGAAAAATTATGAATTGCAGATGCACGGTACGATACTTTTTGCAAACGCATGCGCCTGAACGCAGTTAGAAACATCGCACTCTTTCTTGTTTACCAGAGGGTGTTTCACTTTTATTTACTAGAATGGATTTGTTTTAGTCCACATTGTTGATATTTTACATCAATTGATTGCAATCTCTTTTGTAAAAAATGTAGAATAGTATTTCCGTAAATATCATATATACGTGTTTTCGTTGTTAAGTGAACGCAGTTTGGTACGTCGATGGTAATACTAATAATTTTAACTTTAATTCAATTTGTAATTCGCACCCACCCCAACCCTACCCCAAGCATTGTGACGACATCCATAGCTGAAACTAAAAACCAAGTTTCATTGATCTAGGACGTCTAGTTTATGAAGAAAAAAGTTAAATGTGACACTAATGCCGACACTATCAATTTTGCCTTTTATTTCATGAAGGCAACAAGACAAAAATTAAAGTATACACTTGAACATGATTATCAACAGGGCTAGCTCTGCCACTCGCCAAATTCGCTAACTGCTAATTTTAATAACCATTGGCGAATTTTATTTTAGTTCGACTTAAAAAAAGAGTGCATAATAATTGATATTTCGTTGGAAAATAGATATAGGTTTTGCAATTTTTTTAGATAATTTGGCAAACTTTTCTGATCACGCAGAGCTATCCATGATGGAAATTGTCAGTGAGAAGACTGAGGCCACTTGTTATGGATCAGCAGCAGCAGCACAGAATCCACTCCATTATGAACAATTGTGGTTCACTCACCTCCCTGTGTTTTCTCGTCTTTCGGTGATTCAAAACATCGCTGAAGTTTTTGAAATTCTTCACGTTGCACCAACCACAGCCTCTATGTACCTGCTGCTCTCGTTTCTGTTTTAACAACAAAAATAACAAGCATTCTGAGAGTACTGATAAAGTATTTCCTACATTCAAGGGACATAACTGTGAAAAAAATGGCTAAATTGCCATGAAAGTCTAACTTGATCTGTAACTGTACGTGATAAAAAAAAGTTTGTTTTATTTAACGACGCCACTAGAGCACATTGATTTTTTATCTTATCATCGGCTATTGGACGTCAAACATATGGTCATTCTGACACTGTTTTTAAGAGGAAACCCGCTGTTCCCACATAGGCTACTCTTTTACGACAGGCAGCAAGGGATCTTTTATTTGCGCTTCCCACAAGCAGGATAGCACAAACCATGGCCTTTGTTGAACCAGTTATGGATCACTGGTCGGTGCAAGTGGTTTACACCTACCCATTGAGCCTTGCGGAGCACCCACTCAGGGTTTGGAGTCGGTATCTGGATTAAAAATCCCATGCCTCGACTGGGATCCGAACCCAGTACCTACCAGCCTTAGACCAATGGCCTAACCACGCCGCCACTGAGGCCGGTTCTGTACGTGATAAAGCTATACACAAAATTTCAGCTAAATATCCCAAGGCACTATGAAAAAAAAGAAAAAGAAAAAAGAAGAAAACTACTGCGTATGTGGAACAGACAGAGATGAAAGCTACATTTTTTTCCCTGCAGTTAGACCAGTAGAGGACTAATAATTTCTTAGTGATGATTACAGAAAATATGCTTTAGAAACATTAATCTTTACAAATATGATCACTAATCTTTGATACGTTGCTGCATTATTTGTATTTTCGTTTATCCATAAATGTTAAAAAGGTCAACCACAAATGTTTAAGGTGGCTTAAGTTTCATGACTGACACAATTAAACCCATTAATATTACATCTTGATCAACTATTACCTCAAACAGGGGTGGGAATTGGAACTGTAAAAAAGAGGAAATCTAGAGGGGAAATTCTTGAAATGCCATCTGATACATTTTGGAGGAAAGGACGATTAAAATGCGAGGAAATGCAATGTTCCATGAATGGAAAACAGCTGATCCGAGGAGAATTCCCACCCCTGCTCAAAGCAACAGTGCATGGTAATGGATCAGAGTAGATATTAAGAACACTGGCAGTGCCTTCTTTCTCCCTTTAAACACCAATAAAAAGAAATTGGCTTTTTAAAGATTTGGAAGTGACTATTTGCTTACTTTTTTTTAGCCATACCTTGTGAATTGTCGTAAGTCTATGCCTTTGAAACAGAATTGGAATTTCAGAGTCGCACAGCTTGCAAAAGCCAGGTCTGTAAGTAACAAAATCATATAAGTAACACATTTTACTGTCATATTTGTTGATCTATTTTTTGTTTTTATCGTCTAAAATATGTAATAACATAACAGCTATTCTTTTCCAATTGTCATGTTCAGATCACATACATTTCACATGGATACAGTCAAAGATTAAATCAAATATTATTTCAAATACATTTTTAATCTTAAAGGGACAGACCCTAGTTTTAGCCCATGAAAATGCACACTAAGTTTAGTTAATCTACAAACCTTTAAAACATTTGGATAAAGTTACAATTGAGTGAAACATGAGTCTCTGACTTTGAAATGGTGAAATGCCCTCTAAAAATGACTAAAATTCTACTCCATAACCGCTACTTCTCAGATGTACATGCGTTTTTAAAAATATGAGAAATGCATTTACATGTAGTGATATTAAAAACACCAGGATGACCAAAAACACTGAATGTACGGAAAATGGATAATCTAAGCAAGTAAAGTAATAGTAAAAAATATGCCTTAGTGTTTAAAAACTAGGGTATGTCCCTTTAACAAACAATTCTTTGAAGTGCAAAAAACCTGTAAGGGATTACAGACAACATACATGTACATTTGTATGCTTTACGTACAGCATATGAATAAAATATATGTTTAATGACACCTCACAATGAAAATATATCAGGTATTTAGAAAGAAATGTTTTAAAGAAATGTTTTATTTAACGACGCACTCAACACATTTTAAATACGGTTATATGGCGTCAGACATATGGTTAAGGACCACACATATTTTGAGAGGAAACCCGCTGTCGCCACTACATGGGCTACTCTTCCGATTGGCAGCAAGGGATCTTTTATTTGCGCTTCCCACAGGCAGTATAGCACAAACCATGGCCTTTGTTGAACCAGTTACGGATCACTGGTCGGTGCAAATGGTTTACACCTACCCACTGAGCCTTGCGGAGCACTCACTCAGGGTTTGGAGTCGGTATCTGGATTAAAAATCCCATGGCTCGACTGGGATCCGAACCCAGTACCTACCAGCCTGTAGACCGATGGTCTGCCACGACGCCACCGAGGCCGGTATATCAGGTATTTAGAGACACACAAAGGTAAGTAATGATGAAACACATTTAAATCAGTATAAAAATTATATAGTGACAATAAACGATAGTGCTAAAAGCTGTGCAACATACAAATATTACACATAGCAATGTTCATAAATGAAAATCTTTTGGCGTCTCTCCTAAATAATACTTCTACTACCTGTTAATCTGTTCCAGTTTCCTGAGATGCTCCTGTGCTTTCATACGACCAGCGATTTCCTGTGACGTTCGTTTGTGCAGGTTTCCAATTTCATCCAGTCGATCTCGGTGCCGATCACTTTCCATGTGACCCTTGAAACCCTATACAGCAGAATGCATCATTTTATTACTGGTAAATTCAAATAATCTTATATAGTCACTTTTCTTCAATAGTAATTTTGATAGTAACATCATGTCAATTTTTGAATGATGAGAAATAGTTATTTTTATAATTTTTCAGATCCAATTTACAAACACTTCTTAATTATTTTCCGACAAGAAAATTTGAAAAAATGGAACACATTGTTTAAGAAGGTCCATCATTTGTTTTATTTTACTAAAAGAGGCTTTTTTGGTGGAAACTGAAACAAACAACAACTTGAAAAAAAAGTTTACATTTGCTTCATATCTTCTTTTTGTAACAATAGATACCCATTTTTTTTAAACTGTTAACAGTTACATATATGTACCTCTGGCACAGATGTATTTATCCTAAAGTAATTATTAAATACTCCAGGAAAGAACACTGAAGATAGCAATATGTATAGTTAAACTGATCCATTTCCAAAAACCAAAATCTCAGTTCAAACATAAAACAATTTAACAAATTAAAACATTTTAACACATATACCATAAAGTGTGCTATTTAAATGTAAAATAACTGAATAAACTATGCTATCCAATCATATCTGGTACGTTGTGGGTCTTGGTTGAATCCTAGCATAACTGATTTACATCACACACATTAGGAGTAATAGTCAGTTTTGGTCACATGGCAATCAGTCTTCAGGGCAACCAAGATCCAACATACCTGACTGAATAAACTAAAGTAAAGTTTCTTTTATTTAACGACGCCACTAGAGCACATTGATTTTTTTATCTTATCATCGGCTATTAGACGTCAAACATATGGTCATTCTGACACTTTTTTTTTAGAGGAAACCCGCTGTCGCCACATAGGCTACTCTTTTTACGACAGGCAGCAAGGGATCTTTTATTTGTACTTCCCATAGGCAGGATAGCACAAACCATGGCCTTTGTTGAACCAGTTATGGATCACTGGTCGGTGCAAGTGGTTTACACCTACCCATTGAGCCTTGCAGAGCACTCACTCAGGGTTTGGAGTCGGTATCTGGATTGAAAATCCCATGCCTCGACTGGGATCCGAACCCAGTACCTACCAGCCTGTAGACCGATGGCTAACCACGACGCCACCGAGACTGGTTGACTGAATAAACTATGCTATCCAATCAAATCTGGTATGTTATCATAACTGATTTACCTCACACTCATTAGGAGTAATAGTCAGTTTGGGCCACATGGCAATCAGTCTTCAGCGCAACCAAGATCTGTTAGATTTAGGATGTTGCACTTACTGCACAGTTTCATTCCCACTGTGTTAAATAATAACTTAGTTTGTCATACTTTCCCAAAACAGGTTTATTATGTTATTATGAAAACAATAAACTGTCAAACTCATTCAGGAATAATAAATGTATACATTGTAAAAAAAAAAATATGATCAGTATCTTTATTATTTTTATATATAACTGTAATAATAATATACAAACAGGGACAGTATAATGCAATCTGCCTTTTAATTATTTAATATGCACAGAACATTACTTTCAATTGCAACAAGAGTATTAACCACAATTGATAGAAGTTCAGTTTTAAAAGATAATTTTAAACTCATAAAGCAGCACTTTATATTATTTTAACATTGCACGATTATCAATATAATCCAGCTTTGAGAGATTAAAACAGTGGTTCCCTGGTTTTGATCATCACTTTCGGTCAAGCGTAGGTTGAATCTGGCTTCATTATATTATGAAAAGAAATACACTGCATGCTTGTACATATTTATGTTCCAGGGATATCCAAGAGACCATGGGAATTAATTAATTTGAGACTATGTGATCTTTATGAAAGGTAAAGAATTAAGTTAATCTTGAATGTTAAAGTTTGTTTTGTTTAACAAAAAAACTAGAGCACATTGATTCATTAATCATCAGCTACTGGATGTCAAACATTCGGTAATTTTGACAGTCTCACAGAAAACCTGCTACATCTTTTCCATTAGTAGACAGGTATCTTTCATATGCACCATCCCACAGACAGGACAGGACAGCACATACTATGACCTTTGATATACTAGTCATGGTGTACTGGCTGGAATGAGAAATAGCCCAATGGGCCGGCCGATGAGGATCAATCCTAGATTGACTGGTCATGCATCAAGCGAGTGAACTAACTCGCCGAGACCTATATCTTACACTGTTTTTGTCTCAAAAAACATATATAAGTGGAATAGTTATGATACAATGGCATTTCTTAAGACAAATATGTTCAGCCAAAATGCTTAAAACTGTATAAGCAAATCTTATATAAAAATTTAAGAACTCTTAAAACAATATCAGAGATAAATAAACTAACCTTTATTACATAAAAATGCAATAGTCATCATGATGTTAATGGTATAAACAATGTAATAATTAGAACAAAACCAACTTCAGGTCTACAAAGTCACATTACCATTGTAACTAATCCATCGTTTCTCTTGGTGTTTTCCCGATTTGAAAAGAAGACAAAATGAAAATACTTCTCGTCGATGTAATAAGTATCATCATTTTGCTTTACACACAAACACGCAAAGTTTTTTTAAATTTAAAACACTCAACCTAACCTCCACATCAATTCAAATGCCTACCTACGAAGCATTCCAATAATAACTTTAAATACAATCAAGTGTAAAAATTTAAAAGCTGGCCTCCAGATTTTATGCAAACGAACGTTTCGAGTAGGGTGTTGACAAAAATCACAAAACCGAAAGTCTGTTACATATTATCATGTAACAAATAACCGGTCATTACCATGATTACATGAAAACAGTTTCTGACAGGTACCAATGATCACAGGGCATGTAATCAAAAGTGTTTACCATAAAAATTGAAATTGGAAAAGATAAAGTTTATTTATTAGTGTATTATGTACAGCCAGTGTACTTTTATAGTTATGTGAGAAAACAAAGCATTAAAGAACATTATAAACTGAACAGGTTTCCCTGTAAAAAGAAAACAACACCCACTGCAGCATGACCCATCTGCCACACAACGTCCAAAGATCATCACACTCAACAGGACAGGATTCAAATATATAAACAAAGACAGAAAAAGATCAGTATTCAAGGCCAAGGTCTATGAAGGATTTGAACATTGTTGTAATGGAAGAAAAAAACCTGCTGAAAAGTACCAAGAGAAAAAAGATGCGAAAATACAAGAGAGAGAGAGTCAGAGAGAGATAGAAAAGCCAGAGAGGAAACACAGAAATACCTGCTGATTTCGGCAATCCAGATTGCAGAGATGGCAGAAATATGATGACTGACCACTGTTCCTCATGCCAGACTGTAGAAAATATATTAGGTCATATAAAGAGAGAAACAGAAAAATGTGCCTGTGCGTCTGGTCTGTGTGCAAGCGTGGCACAGACACGATGAAAAGAAAATGTAAGTGAAAATAAAATGTAAGTAATGAACAGAAATCACTTTCAGTTAATGTTCCAGACATTCACAAAGCTTGCCACTGTTGGGAACTTAAAACCTGTATCCTGCCGTCAACGTGAGTATGTACATATATGTATGTGTATATATATATGTGTGTGTATGTGTGTAAATATATATATATACACACACACACATGAATTAATGACATCACTTAGCATTGTTTTCATTCAAATATCGTTTTCTAAAAAAACTGTTTAACTTCTTGTCAAAAAAAAGAGAGCAAGGACATGTCAATTAATAGTCTTAGAATAACATATCCAAATATTTACTAAACTGTTGTATATCTTATGTTTATTGAAAATAAAAATGACCTGTCAAATGACACATGCTATTGTCTGTGTGTTTTTGTTTACAGAAGGTCTGGTTTTGAAAGGTTTCACTGTATGTTGACATAAATAATATAACAGACTACAAAATGTTATCTTGGCATGTATGTGTGTAATGTCAAGTTAAAATTTATTGATAGATTTTAATATTACTAGAAATGTATACATGTAATAGGTGAAATTTTAAAAACTGTTTACAGAAAGAATGTGGCAGGATGCGTGTTAATTAACCTAATAACAATGGCAAGGCTTTATTCCTTAAGCCCTCACAGAATCATATTCATTCACATTGCAAGGACTTTGCTAGTGGGTAGGAGACTTCAACCAAGTTCTACACTGTATAAAATCAGCAAGAAATTAAGGACAACTATTTCGAGAGTACTGCCAAAGCAATACATGTCCCCTACCAGGCCCAACAAATTTTCTTATCTCCTAAATTCCACGGCCATAACTATTTAAAAAATGGGTAAATTGCCATGAAAGTCAAACTTGATCTGTGATAAAACTATACACAAAATTTCAGCTCGATATTTTAAGGAAAGGTAGGGGATTTAAAAAAAAACTTTTTTAAAGGTCTCAAGTTCAAGGGCCATAACTCTGTCAAAAACTCATAAATTGCCATCAAAGTCAAACTTGATCTGTAACACTACATGATAGAACTATACACAAAAAGACAGAAAGGAAGGAGATGAAACCTATAGTCCCCTCTGGTTGGACCGGTAGTGGACTAATACAAGTAATGAATATTATTCTTGTTTTGTAAGGAATAATAATAATACTTAAATGTCACAATGACAGAAAAATGTATCCCTCAAAAGGTTCAAGTAATAAATGTAACATGAAAGTATTTACAATGAATTTCCTGTATCAAAATCTTGACAAGAATAGTGATAAACACTATAGGACAAGAGATTTTAGAATATGACAGAGTATCGAGAAGACATCTTCCAATAATAGAATGATGTCATTTTAAGTCATTAGCTGCCAGACTAGAAACTGGAGATAAGACTTGAAAAATGTGAGAGCTAGAATAAGAAACAGACGGGAATTTTAAGATACATGTACCTGAAAAATATTTTGTTGAATGAAATAGCTTGGTGGGAAGAGAAATAACCGGTGGCAGTGTAAAGAAGTGATGAAAAGAATCTGTTTGCAAAAAGATTACCACATGACATCGTGTACTCTTAAACAGAATGAATGACTGAATGTTTAACAACACACTGGCACAAAAATACACATCGGCCATTGGGTGTCCCTTTTAAAAAGAAACAACATGTTTTATTTAACAACGCACTCAACACATTTTATTTACAGTTACATGGCATCAGACATATGGTTAAGGACCACAGATATTGAGAGGAAACCAGCTGTCGCCACTTAATGGACCACTCTTTCCGATTAGCAGCAAGGGATCTTTTATATGCACCATCCCACAGACAGGGTAATACATACCACAACCTTTGATATAACAGTTGTGGTACACTGGCTGGAACAGAGTCTAAACTAAAGCTTCCTTAAGTTCTGTGATTCAGAAGCACAAAAGATACATATACTATATAGTTCAGTGTGTTAAGTCATTGCATGCATTATCACTGTATCAGTGACAATCAACTTATCTCATCTCACCATGCTTAATAAAATATTTGTTTTAAAACTTCCAATTACATGCATTATACTGTGCACATGGATGACATTTTTTGCCAATGCTTGCTAGACTAGATTTTACATTACAAATTAAAACTGAATGAATCTGGAATCCGTGTCAGACGCGTTATCCATTGGGCTACAAGCTCTCACCACTTTAGGAACCAGTTAAAATATTTTGCAAATGTTTAGCAAAAAAACCGACTGCATGATCTTAAGCCCGAGTAGAGTTCAGCCAGTACCACATCAAGGACCAGCAAGATAGTTCGTGAATGTCAGCATTGGCTCACTGTCACTGAACAAGGTGCTTATAAAGATGTTACAAGAGCAGAGAGAGAGGGTTCACAGAACTGTGTTAAGGAGAACAAAAGCAATGGTATTTAATTGCTGATGAAATGCATCAAAGTCAGCTAGTAAATATTAAACAATTACAAACAGAAAGAAAAAAAGGCATTTCAAAGTAAATGTGTCCCAAGCCTTTAATAGATCACTAGGAGACCAATTTCCTGATTTTTCTACAATACAGGACAGACCAGCACATTTGCTCTTAACAAATGTTAACACCACCATTTTAGTGACAGTATCATACAATTTTGAGCATAATATTGCTTTTTGTGTAATTATATTTCTTCAAGTACATGTATTAACAAATTTCATGTATCATTACATAAAACTTTTTTTTTTATAAACAAAATTTGTATGGATTTTTTTTTTTTAGTTGTGTCTGCTATGGTTACATGTACCTACCCTCATCCCGGAACGATCTCGCCTCGGTGACATTGATCTGCGACCTAAAACAGCCAAAAATAATTATTATTTATAAACACAGTAGATGTGACACAGCATTCAACAATTCTTAAACAAAGTATGGTAGCAGGTCAACTAATATAGTTGTAACGAGAGATCAAATGAACATGTATCAGGTGTTTGAAAATGCAGATTAAACAGTGCTATCTGTAGGTATGATTGAATTTTTATGTTACGTGGCATCATTGTTTAGAGCAGTTCTTTATCACCAACTCTTATCTTCTCTAATACAGTGTTTTATTAATGAAGACGACTTCATTTTGTGCAGAATTTAATCAACATAGCACAAAGACAATGTATAAATGTTGACATTGTATTATGGTTTTGACTAGCAATAGCATACAGACTAAACACTAAGTTAACAGCTAAAGGATCAGAATTGTTTTAATTTTAACTATAATTAGAGTAGCATGCATTACTAAAAATATTTAGAACTCCCCCTTCAAACAAAAAAAGAGAGAAAAAAGACAATTTTAACCAAAAATTATTTAATTTCCTCCCAACAATATATCCCCCAAAAGTACATGATAGTAGTGAATTACAAAACTTTTACTATAACAAGTATCTGATGAATATTTACAACTCTCAGGCAAATGTATCTAGTACCTACAAAGAATACATTTTTGAAAGAAATAATTTTAAAATAGGGTAAGATTATGAGTAAAACCAAAATATACTATGAAGAGAAAAATATCTTTATTTGACTTCAGCAAGGTATTAAAACAACAAACCTCAAAATCTTCAGTTGTGAAAACAAACAAATGTGATGAACATTTATAATCAGGGTCCAAGTTGTTCTATCAACAACAAGAACGTCTGTTCAAAACCATATTCAACTTTCTGCTTTTAAATGCCATCTCGGATGACACATTCTTTTGGTAAAACCGAACATGCCAATGAAGCAAACAGGACTGGACTTTTGCAAATTAGTGGGCAAGGTCATTTAACCTTGAATAATGGAGATTTTTAGGGCACAACAGCCAGAATGCAGGGCAACAAGGTTAACATACCAACAAAATACAACAACAGCACTGCATGTGTTGATTCACGTGCATCTCAACCAATTGCCCCCATCTAAAAGCCATCATATGTCCTGCCGTCTAAACTGAACTAATGTAAATATTTTTAATGTTTGAAATAGAATTCAGGAGTCACATTTCAGTATGATGACCAATTAGAAACCTGCAAAATAACGCATGACCAGTCTGCCATGAGGCTGTGTAATTGTCAGGGCACTGGGGTATATGACGAGGACATTGAGGCAATTTGCTGCATGGCTCGTGTTAAAGCCAAGCCCCGATATATATATCAGAGGCTCATAAAATAAGTTCAGATGAGTTTCAGAAATGGATTTTATAATGCATCTAGCCTAAGTGGATAATAGAGTATTTCAAAAATACAATTTAGTTCAGTCAAAGCTGAAATGAATGCATTCACATACAAACACAAAGACCATTTTGCATATAGATATTATTAATAATCTGTACAAATGTAATTCAAGGAAATTGCAAGAAGCAACATTCATGCACGACAAACCACGCATATTAAATGTGTCGTGATGGGTTGAAACAACTTTTTATTTTCGATGTAATTCACTTCGTTGAAATTTTAAATCAAGAATGTTTCCCAACTGGTTTGTGATCAAGCCATCATTCCTTCATAGAAGTAACAACTGGTGTGGTTGGTAAGTTCAGATATGCTGTGAATTCATTTCAGTGGTACTGCATCATGTCTTCACAAAACACCGTTAAAAATGCTCAAAACTTGCAAGCGCGATCTGAAGAAATACTTTTGTCAGATGTAAAAGCAATATACGGTCTGCAGCACACGGAGAAAAACCGAAAATATGGTGAACAGAACGGTCGTCGGAGGATGCCATGTGCTCTGAACTGCAATGGGTTTTACAGACAGAGCATGGGATGAGTACATTATCGCTGAAAACAACTTTAGGCACCAATATTTCACAAGTTGTAGTCTTCTGGGTTGCCCCCAAATGTGTTATAAAATTTTAGTACTCAAGAATTGTATTCTGTAATGTTCATAAATACATGTAGATGAAATCTATATTAAAAAAAATTGTTTTGCTTTGAGGAAGGATATGGGGGCATGGGTAACTCACCTTGAGTATGGATAAAGCTTATAAAAACAATTTGGACTGCATCAAACAATTGAATATAACTGTAAGAAATGAGGTGTATTATGGGGATGGTTACTGGTCTTTGTGGCAAATCTGATGAATGAGAAGAAATATTCCTTTCCCAGAATATGTAGAATTCTAAAAAAAACAAAAATCTGAGGTTACCTGATTCAAGTGACCGTCTATGGAAGTGGTCTCTGTTAGGTGAACGCCTTCGAAAATGTCCTTCATCTTCTTCCATACTTTGATCCCATCTTGAAATTCGTCCAGACTGAAATCGTCAGAAAGGTTGCCAGAAAAATGAGAAAGTGAAATAGCACCGTCTGAACAGATGGGAATGCTGGTCACTGGAAATGGGAGTGTGTGTATCTGTTGGATCAGTGGGCTTGAAAAAACAGGTCTTAAGATTCATCCATGGACACATAGTTGTGACATCATATCTGGCAACATTTTATCATTCAAATCAAGCTTTCACAGTAATACTTGCATCACTTTTGACAACTGAAGGGCTATCTGGTCAAGGGATTGATGGGTACAAATGATACATGTATGCTGGAAGCTTGCTATGAAATTAAGTAAAACCATCCTTTTCTTGATCATTGTGGCAAAAGAATACACATACACATAATGTATGGAAAATATCTAGGCACCGATGATAGAAAAGTGTAACATCAATATGCTTCTTAAAATACATTAATGGCTTCACGTAATTTTATTTAGCATTGCTGTTTGAGGAAAACAAAACACAAATGTTTCTTCAATGTAGCTCTTCCAAGGATTGAGAATTAAATGTACAAGTAGAAATATCTACTGAAAGGTCCATTTCATTTGGACCAACTACTTGTACATTATTCTCGTAAATGTTAAAGAACTGTAGAATTATTTTGAAGTAAAGAAAGCAATTTCAGGTTGAAGAACATTACAATGAACATGCAATTTTTGTTGGGTTTTTTTTTACTGAAGATCTGAAAATGTTTTCAAGAGTTGATACTATGAAGTCCAAAATAATGCATATTGAAATTATTTTTTTTATGATTTTAATACATGCATATCCCTAATTTGGTTGCAGTGACCGAGGACCCTAAGACATGCACAACTACACAAGCCTGATGGTATTTAAAAAACATCAAATTGTGCAAGAACCAGCTTGTTGAAATTTGAATAACATTTTTTTTTTTAAACTGTTCTGGAGCAAGATGAAGCAGAAATGTAACTGGTTCCACAGCGAAATGTCAGAACCTCCAACCACAGAAGAGGGTTAGTCTGTGAATTGTGATAAAATATAATGGACTGAGGTATCCATCTGAATAGCAACCATATTGCAAAGTAATAACTACAGCAGTGATTGGAAAACTTCACCCAAAGGACAGAACTAAAACAAATAAAATGGGTTCATTTTATCCACCCCTGCTGTAGTCAACTTTTCCAACTGGGCACTGCCTCCAATGAAACACTGGGAGGACAAATGTTCATCTGTAATGATCACCATTTGCTACAAGAGAACAATAGCTGAAAAATAACAATCATTTCAAAGTAGAATATTTACATACAATGGTCCACAACTAAAGCAAGTTTCTGAACAAAATAGTGATTAATTCCTCAAAAACAAATGACCTGTACATTACAGTAATGATTTTTAAAGAAGAAATTCAGCCATCAGCACATCGATCTTTCAGCCACATCATTTAACACAAACTTGTGGTAGTATGACCACTAATGGCCACTATGAAGAACAAGCATTATGAAAGTACTGCTAAAGCAATACATGTCCACTACTGAGCTCAAATCTTTTTCGTTATCTACTAAATTCAAGGGTCATACTTCTGTGAAAAGTGGATAAATTACCATAAAAGTTATATGGGTATATACAAAAGTCTGCAAAACAAATTTTGATATCTCCTAAATTCAAGGTCCATAACTCCATCGAAAATCGCCATGAAAATTGATCTGCAATAGTGCATGATAAAACTATAGACCAAATTTCAGGTCAATATCTCAAGGCTTTCTAACAAAAACAAATGGAAAACTGTATGTGGGACAGACAGAGATGGAGATGAAAGCTACAATGTATATTCCCCTCCGGTTGGACCGATAGGGAACTAATAAAATCAGTTTGATATATAAATTTTCTTTTTATGGAGGGGATATTTTTAGTAATTAAACATGTGGATCATGACCAACCCTCGATATCAAGATTACCAAGTGTAAGGTAACTAAGGTTTTTATCTGTCGATAGATAGGTTCTACTTCAATGACATCTTTCTTTCAGCCAAACCACTATACACCAATTGGTGGTAGTACATGACAGGCTAGAAGCAAAGAATAATGGCCACTGTGAAGAATGAAATCAGCTGATATAAAGTTTTCTGTGAAGAATGAAATCAGCTGATATAAAGTTTTCTGTGAAGAATGAAATCAGCTGATATAAAGTTTTCCTTTTATGTTGGGGATACTTTGATTTGTTTTATCTACAGTAACTAAGCATGCTGGATCATGACCAAATCTCGATATATTGAAAGGAATCGAGATTACAGCGTTTACAGTAACTAAGCTTTTTATCTGTCGCGATACAGATTCTAATTCAGTGATGACAAGCAGTGTGCTCACCCCATCCTGTCTTTGACGTTTAATATCCATGTTATCCATTTCCATCGGTCGTTTCCTCATGTGCTGCGATGGCATATCGAGCAATGATGGAATCATTCCACCCTGCATTCGCTCTGAACCCATATTACCAATGGATGCAGGCGACATTCCATCCAGCATCTGGCTCTGTTGCTGGAGCATGTTAGTGGCCATGGCAAGCTGCGATTCTCTCATGCTAAGCTGCTGCGCCAGTTGTCGCTGCTGTAGCAAAGCCTCAATGTCGCCACTAAGCAGCCCCAAGTTGTTGCCCATCATGTTCTGCTGCATACCACCAACTCCTGGTATAGGTAGGTCACCCAGCAGACCAGCTCCTGGTCCATCGTGAGAAACCATCCTGGGATTGTCACCCAGAATACCAGGACCCATATTACCAAGACCACTAAACCGGCTGCTTTTACGGTTCATGTTGTTTCTACAACAAAAAAAGTTAGGTTTTTTTTAATTAATAACTACATGACTAGATCACATGATTTTTTTATAATCATATCATAAAATATTTGGTCATAAAAATACGGCAAAACAGACTCGTAGTGATGAGGCTGTATATGCGACAACCGTATAATGTATTTTAGAATTTTATATAACGAAAGAATTTTTTTTATTTATTTAACGACGCACTCAACACATTTTATTTACGGTTATATGGAAAGAGAGAAAGACAAACCATGGCCTTTGTTGAACCAGCTATGGATCACTGGTCGGTGCAAGTGGTTTACACATACCCATTGAGCCTTGCGGAGCACTCACTCAGGGTTTGGAGTCGGTATCTGGATTAAAAATCCCATGCCTCGACTGGAATCCTGTAGTCCGATGGCCTAACCACAACGCCACCGAGGCTGGTACGGTTATATGGTGTCAGACATATGGTTAAGGACCACACAGATATATTGAGAGAGGAAACCTGCTGTCACCACTTTATGGGCTACTCTTTTTGATTAGCAGCAAGGGATCTTTTATATGCACCATCCCATAAGACAGGATAGCACATACCACAGCCTTTGATATACCAGTCGTGGTGTACTGGCTAGAGTGAGAAATAACCCAATGGATCGATCTCAGACTGACCACACATCAAGAGAACGCATTACCACTGGGCTACGTCCTGCCCTCACCTTTCACCGGCTATTGGACATCAAACATTATTTAACATATGGTTATTCTGACATATTTCTTTTGAGAAAAGCTGCTACTCTTTTCAATAAGCAGCAAGGGGTCTTTTATATGCACTTTCCCACAGACATGACAGCATACACCACAGTCTTTAATGAACCAGTTGTGGTCCACTGGTTGGAACGGAAAATAAGCATTTATTAAAGCATTTTCTTCACCGATTCCAATAGCAACATACTTGCCAGTTATTTCAAGCGGTGTATTGTCGACATTCCCTTTATCGCGTAACACGGTTCTTATGTGGCTCAGAAAATAGTTATATGTAGTTTTGGACGTCCTATTACAACATCATTTTCGGAATCTGACGATATGTCATCAAGTTTGTTTTCAAATACTGAATTAGAGACCGCACCGGAAGACTGGTAGCGCCACTCACATCCGTTACACCATTGCCGAATGCAAGGTTTGAAAAGCACATGTTAGTTAACGTCTATAAAATATTTATTGTTTAATATTGGAAGAATACCAGTACTTGTATCAGGTATAAAATACATTGATAAAACTTTATAACAAATATAGAACTCGTTTAACTTGCCACTTTACGTTTTATTCAGTGGCAAAGTGAAAAAGTAGCGATATCGCATTTAATTATTGAAAAATAGTGTTGTTGTCGTTATTGCAAGTATTTATTTTTGTGAGGTAATTAAATTTAATTTATTACTCTTGCAGTACATGACAAAATTTAGATGTTTTGATTTATTGTATAACTGTGATGTTAACAACATCTTCCTGTTTGTCTGTTTACTACAATCCAAGATGGTGGATATTTGTTTACATTTTCAATGATTTGTTATTATGAATACATTTATTGTGGCCCTGACACATCTGTTGTTAGGAAATCACATAAAAATAATCCCCATAACCACATCTTTATAATTAACGGATGTAGGACAAAATGTCACTGGAAAAAATGTCAAGTCAAAATATCAACTATTAATATTAGTATTAAAGTGGAAGGAAGGAAATGTTTTATTTAACGACACACTCAACACATTTTATTTACGGTTATATGGCATGAGACATATGGTTAAGAACCACACAGATATTGTGAGAGGGAACCTGCTGTCGCCACTTTATGGCCTACTCTTTTTCGATTAGCATCAAGGGATCTTTTATATGCACCATCCCAACGACAGGATAGTACACACCACAGCCTTTGTTACACCAGTTGTGGAGCACTGGCTGTAATCAATTAAAGTGGTACCCAGGTAAAAATGTCAACTTTGACATTATACTTAATGTGTAAAAAAAACTTTTTAAAATCCTAACCATGTACTCTACAACTTTTCGTTTCACCAATTATACCACTGTTTGCACACCTTTGACAATGACAGCACTAAATGTGTATATAATTGTTTCAATAACACAGCATGCCACTAACTTATTTTGTAAAAATCAAAGACAGGCTGGCTAATAAGCCATACAAACAACAATGAAACATTCTCTCTTATTATTCAAAATTTTGTAATTATGAAGAAACTCAATTTCCCAAAACCTAACACATACATCTGTTATATCTCTTGCTCTGTCCTCCTTTTCCTCTCTCCCCCTCTTTCACTGTCTCACTTCTCTCCATCTCTCATATAATACACACACACAAGTTGACATTTTGACAAGATACATTAATGGTACACATTTTGTCCTCTTACATATTGACCATTGACCCGTATATCACTTTTTCCATGGCCGACTGCTGCTCTTTACTCTGTACAATTGAATGCTGTGATAATGCAGGTAACGAATGAGGAGTTATATGTAGCACATGACGATGATGGTAATGTTCATTTGTAATGCACAAATGAGTTTTATTACATTCCACATCATGTATGATATATGCTTATGCAACAAAAATGGCCGTTTTCTTATGTTGAACCCTTTTTGGGGGTGGATGGGTATTATAATGACCAATTAGTCGATTATAATGATTATATTAATGGTACTGAAGGCATTTTATTTGAAAATAATGAATACATTCCTACAATTTTGAGTGTGCCAAACGTTTCGGGTTTTAATTTTTTTGGCAAAACAGAGTTACCTACCCTGATTACAAATTTTTTTTTTGGGGGGGGGGGGTCAGGGCTAATTGAATTTTTTTTTCTTTCTTTCTTTTAAAGGTATTTCTTCAGTATAGCAAACAATCAATATCATTCTTGTCATATTTAAAAAGTGTCCGCGGTCCCTAACTGAATCATTTAAAAACAATTTCGGGTTATAGCGAAAACGGAACCGTGCCAAAACGGCCCCAGGCGAAAACGGAACCAAATTGGACAAAACGGAACCTGTGTTGGCTAAAACGGTACCAAAATCTGTGGACACAATGGAACCTGCGTTGGCTAAAACGGCACCAAAATCGATGGCTAAAACGGCACCAAAATCAAAACCTATTTATCTCGCATTCCCAATGAGAAAACAATATATGCTATTATAACATGATTGCTCATAGTTCATTTGTATGTGAATTAAATAAATGAAATTGTTTATATACATTAGTGTTGTTATTTTTGGGCTACATAGTAAGGGCCTCGATAAGCGACATCAAGCATCATCTTAGCACGTGCTCAAGCTAAAAATAACAGTTGTACTGAAGGCACTAATTTACTCTATTACCTTTTTAAACACAGCAACAACTAACAGATCTCATGAAGGAAGTCAGACGTAATAAAGTAAAATGATGTTTATTTATTTACAAAACAAGCAATCGATTGTTGTGTACTTAACCAAGCAAGCCCGGTATCAGGTCGTTTCGCCCTTATTCCCGATCGCCCCGTGTCGTTTCGCCCTCTATACAGGGTCGTTTCGCCCTCATGTTTGTGAATAAATTTGTTCACGTGACTCTAGTTGCAAATCAGATATAGATGATCAATTTGTAACCCTTTATAAACACCATTTATATGTATGTTATTATATGCAATATAACCCCTCCCCTCACAGTCACACCATCCCAGTTCCTACGGGCCTGATGTATTTTATATTAATAAGTACAAAGACTAGCCTACACAATGATATTGTCGATATATTAGTTATAAAGTGCTTTGGTGTGTGTGTGGGGGGGGGGGGGAGGGGGAGTGACCGCTTTTTTGCAAATTTGCAAAATTGGCCTCTGTAATATCCATTGACGTGTCATGTTTACATCTATACTGATGAAATATTAAAAGGTCCATTTGCTTCAGTTTAAATTTTAAAAATGCTTGTTGTATGCTATATATGGCATTGTTGTTGTCCTTGTTATTAAAATAATGTGTATTTTGTTATTAAAATGTTTTAAAATAATGCGTTTTGTGCTTTTTTAAACAGAGAGTCTGAAATATTATTACATTTTGTGTTTTTTTCTTCTAATTAGGTCCATTTGCTTCAGTTTACATTAAAAAAGTCATTAAAAAGATATGTTTAAAAAATTGTTGTATGGCATTTTTGTCATTAAAAAGATATGTTTAAAAAATTGTTGTATGGCATTTTTGTTAAAATAATGCCTATTTTGTTATTAAAATGTTTTAAAATAAAGCGTGTTTTGTGGGTTTTTTAAAAAGAATTTGTGAGAATATACTCGTTTTGGGTACTACAAACTAAGAGTTCCCCTTAGAAAATCACATACAGATGTAATCATTGAGCGAGTCTATTGTTTGTTTATTTAGCAGCTCGGAGAAACTGAGAGTACAAGAGAATCTTGCAGGGTATTATCTGCTTAATTAGCAGTTAAAAGAATCTGAAGGGATATTTACTCCTGGTACAATATAGCCTTGCAGGGGATTGTCTGCTTAATTAGCAGGTCATCCTTAGCATGAGTAGCCTATGTGATTACTTGAATTTGGGCCTCTTTGGGCCTTTTCTTGATCTCGAATAGAATCGGTATTAAACAAATATATCTTTGTAGTATAATGAGTAATTACTGTAAAAACAAGAAACTTATAAATACAATTTTATGTATGTATGTATTAATGTATGAATATCTATCTATGTATGTATGTATGTATGTATGTATTGATGTATGAATATCTATCTATGTAATGTACATGTATGTATGAATATCTATGTATTTATGTAATGTATTTATGTAATGTATTTATGTATGTATGTATGTATGTATGTATGTATGTATGTATGTATGTATGTATGTATGTATGTATGTATGTATGTAAGCTGATTAATTCATACTCTTTTTTTTATCATTTCAGGTGCCTGGCAGGCAATTCGAGATGTGTTCCCTGATGTTGAGGTCAAGGGATGCGTGTTTCATTGGTCCAAGGCCATTTGGCGAAAGGTTCAAGACCTAGGGCTGGTTACAACATACAAAAAGAGGCAGGCTATGTACAGCTACATCCGACAACTGATGGCTCTGCCTTTTTTACCAGCTGCCCATATCGTGGAGACTTTTGAGGAGCTGAAAGGACGGGCAAACACAGCACAACTGACAGAATTGACAACCTACATGGAGAGGCAGTGGGTGAGGAACTCGGTGTTTGATGTGCCATCCTGGTGTGTTTTCAGACACACCATCCGGACAAACAATGATGTAGAAGGTGAATATATTAATAGACATTCAAACGAAAAATAATTTTTTTTTAGTTACATGTTATTTATACAATTTGTTTTTAATTGTTGTAATGATTTTTTACTTCATTTATTTGTAGGATGGCACAACAGACTGAACAAAAAAGCTGTTCATGCTGGCCTAGGCTTTTATCAACTGGTGATGTTGCTCGTAAAGGAGGCAAGAGTTGTGGAACTGAACGTGAGTGCAGATGACCTGGAGAGAGACAGAAGTAGCCGATTTTCCCACGTTGAACTGGGACTTCACGAGGCCTGGGAGAAATATATGAATAAAGAAATGTCGACGTCCACATTCCTGAAGAGGTGTGTCGGTCTTTACGGACCACCAGATTAGAGAACAGGACAGAAGAGAAGACAGTGAATAAATATGTGAAGGATTTATTCAGATACATGATGCACTGGATTAAAAAAAGAAAATAAGTTTCAGTAGTACTAGTACTAGTAACACATTGTGGCGGTGAAACAAATATTTTAATATATAACACAAATGCTTAGGTGACACCAGAAATGTAAAATGTATGTATATATCAAATAAACAGATGTTTTTAATTCTATTATTTAAAATCTTGTTTTTAATGCAACAATACTTTTATATTGTCCTTATTAATTCATTTAAATGTGAGAGAGAGAGAGAGAGAGAGAGAGAGAGAGAGAGAGAGAGAGAGAGAGAGAGAGAGAGAGAGAGAGAGAGAGAGACATATACTGTACAAACATTTTTGTGAACAGTAAAAAAAAATTAAGAACACATTTGTTTCTTGTTTTATATTTTACACATTATATACATGTACTTAAAAATGGTTCACTGTGGCACTTTCAAAAGTTTTGTGAAACTGAACTATTCATAACAAAAACCCATTGTTTACAGACGACTGTTTGCAGTATACGGTAATCTTGAACTGACCATAACATATCGATGTCTGTTCTCGTTACAGCCAGTTTAGGGCAAAATACATGCAGTTTTCTGCTGTCTGCCATTTTTTTTTTTTTTATGGAATACTCTTCAAGAGGGGTGAAAAACTCTAAAACAGTTAATATAAAATCAATGATCTCTAGTGGTATCTTTAAACAATCAACTAATATTAATAATAATAAAATAATATGACGTCATCACATTTGCATTTATGTTATTACATTCAATGGTTGTTAGATTAAGTCATATATATCCTTTCACCCCTCTTGTAGAATATTCCATAACCATAAAAAGTCAAAATGGAAGCTGGCACAAAATCAGCGTAGTCGATACAGGTGACATGGTTATCATCTAGTATGTGGAATCTTTCTTTCCATGCCATTGTTTTTTTCAAGATTTCTGTCTGGACAAAATGTGGGTAAAATCTAACGAAAAATAAATTTATTGTAGTTGTCCACATATTGTTTCGGACCACCCCAATACATAGGGGCGAAACGACTCATATGGAGGACGAAACGACTCATTCTAAGGGCGAAATGACTCGGGGCGAACGGGAATAAGGGCGAAACGACTCGGGGGCGAAACGACCCGGATTCAGCAAGCCCGGCAAGGCTGTGCAGTGAACATCGTCATGATCGTGAGCTTTGATGTTTTGTCTGCGACACTCCGGCTAGATGGAATCGGTAATGGGGATTAATAGTTAGCAATACAGGTGTAATTCTAGTAACTTAAATGCTTGATAATCAACAGTCTACAGTAATAACAACTCAAAAGATTTGGTAAGTGTTAATTCCTATCGTAGCACAATCCACGGTTTCGCATACATGTTGAATAATACGATTTTGACCGGCTTTATTCGGCAATAAACCTAAGTCATGATTTTTCATTTTTCTCTCTCTCTCTCTCTCTCTATTATGTGTGGTTCCGTTTTAGCCAATACAGTGAGGTGCCGTTATAGCCACAATCGGTTCCGTTTTCGCCAACGAAAATGGTTCCGTTTTGGTAGTGGTTCCGTTTTAGCCTGATCCCAGTACAACAATGGTGTACTTATCACTATCAGGTGACATTTATCGGTTTGGCATTCCTTCAAAACTGTGTTGGAATGACCAATATACACCTCGGCATGAACATACGGGTTCTGTTTTTGTCTTAGAGTTATTTTCGGGCTCCGGACAGTAAATAGGCTGACCCGAAATTTGGAATCCCACACGTTGTTCAACTAGCCCAGGAAACTCATGATTGATTTGTTATGTTAACTAAAACTATGTATTATTTTTTATTTATTTTTTAAAAAGCTATAAAATAAAAATAAAAACATGTTAAAAACAAGCATTACCCAAGAACAGATACTCTTCTCCCATCAATTTTAACTCGAACCAAAATGGCCGACTGATAACGAGAAACTGACCCGAGTTCAGCCAGTCTTCACAGTTGTAAACTGTTCATTAAACAAGTGTATACGCTTCACGTTAAATTAAATAACCATATCGGGGACCAGTCAAATAGTTCGCGAACGTTAGCGTCACTCGATGTCACTAAAAACGGAGTGGGTCGTGCTAAACACCAAAATGTAGAAAAATATGCACACACGGACTATAATATCAGGTGCACATTCATCTTTCAATTTTAAAGAACAAAGCTGTTTTGTTTTAATTTTTACCTTACATAATACGTAATAATGTTTGGATCCGTTTCAGTGGTGTAGGAAGGTGCCAAGGGGGGGGGGGGGGGGGGGGACACACATATACACATATTTACATACCTTTACGCTATTATAAAAGCAATTATAAAGCTAAATATCTGAAAAGTGGGGGCACATGTCCCCTTGCCTCCACCCCTGCTTCCTACGCCAGTGCGTTTAACAATTATGTAACGCAAAATTTGGCATTTGTGTTTTATCCTCCACCCTCTTAATTGTAACATAGCTACAAATTAATAAAATCCTGAACAGTAGTAATAATCCTGTATAGTAGCCTAGTAGGGTCATTATCAGATAAAGTCCCATTTTGATGTCGCCAGCCTTTAGGAGTTAATTTTTTCAATAATACTCACAAGATTCTCATGTTTTGTAACTAAATAGTAACTTACAATATTAAGTCATTATTCTCCCCAAGATATTGTTTCTCAAGTTCGCTGGTTATGAACCTTTTTTTTATGCTAATGCTATCAGGTGTCAGCAAAACCTGCATGTTGCCAGTGTAGGGGAAGCGATATGTTGTCAAGGCTATCATCAATATGAGTGAATAGTTAACAAATAAATAAGTTTTTGATATTATTAAAAGGTTTTTTTCATATTACAGCATGTAAACATGAATTTCATTTACCAAAAAATATTTTGGTGGCAAATGTTACTCTGTCGCCAAGTTTCATGTCAGTATCGTAACGCGACGTTAACTGAAGTAACATAAATAACCTATGTTGATATAAAGGTATAGTAAACTCAAACATGAGCCTTAATAATGTGTCGGAAAGATGCATACCCGGACCACCAACACATGTCTAAAACAAAAATCTGTATATATCATATATTTATGTATTAGGAGCATCTAATTAATTTGCTTAACTATTTTACAAACCATGTATATCAGTTTGTATATGTGCCCAGGCAGGCTATATATGTTTATGTATGGTATGTAGGCCTATGTATATGTGCCCATGCAGGCTATGTGTTTATGTATGGTATGTAGGCCTATGTAGGCCTATATGTGCCCATGCAGGCTATGTGTTTATGTATGGTATGTAGGCCTATGTGTATGTGCCCATGCAGGCTATGTGTTTATGTATGGTATGTAGGCCTATGTATATGTGCCCATGCAGGCTATGTGTTTATGTATGGTATGTAGGCCTATGTATATGTGCCCATGCAGGCTATGTGTTTATGTATGGTATGTAGGCCTATGTATATGTGCCCATGCAGGCTATGTGTTTATGTATGGTATGTAGGCCTATGTATATGTGCCCATGCAGGCTATATGTGTTTATGTATGGTATGTAGGCCTATGTATATGTGCCCATGCAGGCTATATGTGTTTATGTATTGTATGTAGGCCTATGTATATATGCCCATGCAGGCTATATGTGTTTATGTATGGTATGTAGGCCTATGTATATGTGCCAATGCAGGCTATATGTGTTTATGTATGGTATGTAGGTCTATGTATATGTGCCCATGCAGGCTATATGTGTTTATGTATGGTATGTAGGCCTATGTATATGTGCCCATGCAGGCTATGTGTTTATGTATGGTATGTAGGCCTATGTATATGTGCCCATGCAGGCTATGTGTTTATGTATGGTATGTAGGCCTATTAATATGTACCCATGCAGGCTATATGTGTTTATGTATGGTATGTAGGCCTATGTATATGTGCCCATGCAGGCTATGTGTTTATGTATGGGGTATGTATGTATGTTTAATTGTATGTATATATGTGTTTACATGTATTTTTGTGCATATTTGTAGATATACTTTCCTGTATCTATCTTTATTATTGTTTATCTGTGTATCATAACTATCCTAATGATTTGTGCTTATCTGTTGAACACTAAACATGTATATTTGTTATTAGTGATTATTGTTATGCTCCTAAATAGTTCAGTATTACTTGTTGTCCAATTGCAGGACTTATTTGTATATGCCAGATATTTGAATAATATGTGTTTGCCTATTCTACTGCATGCCTAACATCCAAATAATTTGAGTTAGCCTGTTATACAATATGTATATATGCTTCTTTTGTTTGTATGTATGTATGTATTGATGTATGTATGTATGTATGTATGTATGTATGTATGTATGTATGTATTGATGTATTGATGTATGTACGAATATCTATATATTGTATGTATGTCGAGGTTGACTGTTACATAGATATTAACGCACTGGCGCAGGGGATAATTAAATCCTTTCTGGCTCACAAATTGTCACATGCCGTTGCTGGGACTCGAACCTGTGGCACCGAATCGCCCGTAAATGTGTAGACTAACCTCAATGCGCTCTAAGCTACTGAGGTATCCATAAAAAGGATGCTCTTTAACTCTACCACATGCATGGGGTCTACAATCTACGCGGTCGATCCCGCTTACGTGCATGAAACAGTGGGCAGACCTGGCACTGGCTAGTATGTATTGATGTATGAATATCTATATATTGTATGTATGTCGAGGTTGACTATTACATACATAGATATTAACGCACTGGCGCAGGGGATAATTAAATCCTTTCTGGCCTCATAAATTGTCGCATGTATGTATGTATGTATGTATGTATGTATGAGACAACTTGCTTATCTAATCTTCTGAACCATAGTACCACATGCTACTGTCCATTGCATCAATATACTGATTATTTCCATTTCTTATTCTAAATTCATATTAACAACAATAATTAATTTTCCTTCACCGATATATACCATGCTGTACATATTATCCTATACTATTTTTCTTTTTATTGCTTTTTCTATATAATTTCCTATTGTTTGAAGCCCTCCTTTCATTTCCAAAATTGTATTAAACCAAAATTCAAGTTAGTGCTCACAGGGTCCTACAACTACACTGGAAAAATATATAAAATAATATTACAAAATGAGTTCCCTCCATAATTATCCTGTTGTCGTGCAGGATTCCCTGGTGAACGGCAAGTCATCTCGATTCTTTAATCTCTTATTCTTATTAGCTGTACTGCCATTACCTCTCCTTACCTTCTGGGATATTCATCCCAACCCTGGTCCAGATACCTCTAAATATGGTAGACGTAATATTAAAATAGCTAACATCAATGTCAACTCAGTAAGGAATAAGATAGACCTAATAAATACTGAACTTGGTGATTGTGATATTATATGCGTAACAGAAACCCGATTAAGTAATAATGTGAATAGTTCTGATATAGCAATTGATAACTTTCTAAATCCTGCACCATTCCGTAGAGACAGACAAACTGATAATGGGGGAGGAATGTTAATATACACATTGTATTCGAAATAACTCAATTGCCAAACGTTTTAATGAACCTGACTTTATGGACCTTGAAGTAATATGTGTAGAAATCAATACTGGTACCAATAAGTTTCTCATTGTATGCATATATAGAATAATGCCAGAATATCATACTGGGACAAAACTGATTAATTAATCGATAAATGTACAAATACGTTTTCTAACATTATCATTGTAGGTGACTTTAACGAAGATCTCTTAAAAATACATCGCAATCACCCTGAATAATCTGAAAAATATTATACATGGACCTACAAGAATCACCCCTACTACATCAATGCTATTAGACCCAATTTTTATTAATAACATTGATCTTGTTAGGAATAGTATCGTGCTGCCAAACTTGTGTAGTGATCATTGTCCATCAATTATTGAAATACACTTCAGTTCACTACGTGAAAAGTTCTACACAAAAACAATATTACATTATGAAAATGCTAATTATAATTTAATTAGAACCCATTTATTACAGAAACTTGATAACATATTTTAAGTTTAGCTTTTTTATGACATCGGTTGCGTTTTCTAATGGCTTGCCTGATATCTTTATTTACCCAGGGTTTATCATTGGGACGTACACGAATAATCTTCTGTGGAATATATTTATTGATTGTGTGATTTAGTATGTTATTGATAATTTCGCTACATACATTAATTATATCATCGTGCCAAGGTTGTAACATATTTCCTCATACAAAATGGTATCCAGCGTATGAATCGGCCAGCCTCGTCACCAGATGTGTCACCTATTAAGGTAGTACTAAGCCAAATAACTTCCGGCTGGGTCAAAGTTCGAGATGCATCCAACTTTTGATAGAGAAGTGAGTGTGTTGCTTGTAAAAACAAATAGTTTCATCTGGGCAAAAAATGTATGCAGTTTTATTTCACCTAGTACCACTGTGTGAAATAGCATTGTGCTTGAAACATGTATAGGGTACCTGTAAAAAAAAAAAGTACTCGAATTTTGTGCGGAACTAGGGTAGTCATAGACGCTACCCGTTATCTCAGAAATGAGCAGCTTGACCCAAATTTTTTTCCTGAATCACTTTAAGGGTGAGGGGTGGTAGTATTTATGTCCGTGGCGTTTATGTCGACTGATACACTGCAGGTAGGAGTTTTGGCCACATATATTACTATTGTCGTCTATGGGATTTGATTTGGTAGTATACACCCTTAAACATGTCTGGGACGAGTTAGGCACAGGATTGAGAGACAATCTTAGGAAGCAGAGGTTCCAAAATTGGAACAATTCCACTAGGCAGAGTGGTAGGCTACACTATTGGTGTTCGTTATTAAACCCAACACCTATTATTGTTTGTTTTTTAAACCCAGGCTACTCACAATTCGTCTAACGTTTTCCCCACCTGTCTCCAGTGCTGATTTGTATGCAGAATTGATCAGTGAATTTTGTACTATGGTAATATTTAAACACACAAAGTGTCAGTTGGCAGGTTTCGAACCAACTGCACCAATTCGAATGACATTTGATAGTCCAGCGTCCTATTCACTCGGGCGAGACGTAGCCCAGTGGTAAAGCTCACGTTTGATGCGCCGTCGGTTTGGGATCGATCCCCGTCGGTGGGCCCATTGGGCTATTTGTCGCTCCAGCCAGTGCACCACGACTGGTACATCAAAGGCCGCGGTATGTGCTATCCTGCCTATGGGATAATGCATATAAAATATCCCTTGCTGCTAATCGAAAAGAGTAGCCTATGAAGTGGCGACAGCGGATTTCCTCCCTCAATATCTGTGGTCCTTAACCATATGTCCGACGTCATATAACCGTAAATAAAATGTGATGAGTGCGTCATTAAATAAAACATTTCCTTTCCTATCCACTCTGCCAACGTGACTTCTTAAAAAATACAAGAACCGGTAGTTAAGACCGTGTACTGTTTAATATTACTAGCGTAACAATTTTGTATGTATATACAGCAATTTTATAACTTGAAACGGAGCCAATGGCGTACTCGGGGACTAATAGTCCATCAGCAGAAACGTCGACCCAGTAAATATAATATTTAAAAGCACAAACAATGTTTCTGCCAGAGGATATTACGGGTAAAATTACGTACTCTAAAATCTAGGAAATTAATGGATACATTTTGATAATTAAAAAAAAAGATAATAGTAAGAAAAGTGCTGATTAAAATTTATCAAAGTATACGAAATGCAGTGTCCATTTTGGAAAGAGTTTAAATTTAGTATCTGTTTTGTTGTTATTACGTACCCTCAAATTATTTTCTGGCACAAAGCCAAAGTGTCAATTAGCAGGTTTTGAACCTTGCACAGACATTAATTTTAGTTTAGAATTAACATGCTTTATGTAATGTTATGATCGATAGTATCAGTAAAAATGTGATATCGCATATCAAAATAGTAGCACAACAATTCTTATTTACGTTCCAAAATGTAAATATCGTGAAAATAAATTAAACATTGTTTTGCATGAATTGTTTAATTAAATTTAGTGGCTAAACTATTTTATTCACTTCAGTTATAAGTTATATATTAATAAATATAAATGTAATGAATATTAGAACCGATTTTGTGAAATATTGTTATAATAATGATTTCATCGCAAGTGAATTTAACGCTTTGCCATTTTCCATACTGATCAGCATACAAAACTGACTACAAAACGTGTGAAAAAATATTTTCAAGCCCTAAATGGTACATCGTTACAATAACAAACCATTTATATCATTGATCTCTTCGCTATAGCTCATAAAATAAATATAACTTTAAATAATGCTAATAATAAGTTAACCGGTGATTGTCGCTATACATAATCGCAACTTCCACAAACTATAAGTAGTATCAGGGCCTGTATGGTGCCATGACCTACTTTCCGTGACCTTGACCTTGATGACGTCACGTGACCTCGTCCTGTATAGCCCCATGACCTACTTTCCGTGGCCCTGACCTACTTAGACTGGCCTACTGTGCAGTGTACAACGTCCTACTGACCCCGGCCCCTGACCTACTTAGACCGGCCCCTGACCTACTTAGACTAACACGAAAGAGTATAAAAAGGCTAGATACGGTTTCATTATCATTCGCTCGCCGAAAACGATCAGATCTACGTTCAATCCAGAGATGGCCTGTTCCACAAGTGATGAAGCGAGATGTCGTCTAGAACTTGGAACTAACGTCTACGTGGTGGCCAAGTTATGGAAAGGGGACACTGCTATTCACATAAGGAAATTTGACAGTGACAAGGGGAAAACTTTCCCCACCAAGCGAGGTATTGTCCTTAGTCTTAAACAGTGGATCGAACTGTGTGGATGTAAAAGCCAAATTGACGAAACGATTTCAGCATTAAACCAGGGGAAAGACGAAACATTGTTCAGACACCTTGGTGTCAACGTCCATGTCAGTGTCGACAAGAACTTTGCTGGGGTGGACCTGCGTCAGTGGTGGTGGTGTGAAGAAACTAAATCCGTGAAACCTTCGAAGAAGGGAATATTCCTTTCTCTACAACAATGGGAGAAACTGAAAGGCTGTTTCAGTCATGTGTGACTTTGTACCAGAGCTGAACTCGATTGTGCCCTGCGCCATGCAAGACGACCATCAAAACCAGATGGGATTTCTTCAGTGTAACTTCTGCAACCCTAACGAGTGTCACCAGTGGTGAACGAGTTTTGTTTTGGACGAAGGTATAAAAGAATGGATTTATGGTTTACACTTCATTTGCTTTGTGACTGTGCTAGAGAACAGACGTGTTTTATGATTCTTACATTCTTGTGGCTTGTTACACTCTATCTGGAACGAAGAAGATGGCATCGGGATATTCGAGCAGTCTTAGTAGCAGCAGTAGCGACGAGGACGACATCTTGGTCTGCAAATGTTCAGAAAGACATACAGTCAAAAGAGTGGCTACCAAACAAGATGAGAAGAAGAGTACTCATTTCATGGATCAAACAGATGTTGCCTGTGACAATATGGATGAAGATGGTGAAATCAAAGAAGCCACAGATCAAACAGATGCCGCCCGTGGCACAGACGCTGCCTGGGATGAAGAAGACTGCTGTTCGAGACGTTACCTGTTCTGTCATCATCCCGAAATGAGACATTTCTATGCCCGGATGCAGACATTTGGGTGGTGGCCCATACAGTTACGCCAGAAACCGAGGGAGCTCTCCAAGGCCGGTTTCTTCTACACAGGAGATCACGATGCCGTCGTCTGTTACTGTTGCGGACTACGTGCCTACCGATGGCAGAAAACAGACGACCCAGTGATGGAACATTACAGACTGTCCCCGAGATGCCCCCATGTGAACAATGTGTTCAGGCATTATCAGTTTTAAACACGCGTGAGACAAATGTTTTTGTCACTATGTTTTGTCATATATTTTATGCACTACATTTTTGTTGTTTAGTAATAAAATTGTGTGTTGTATCCTTTTGTTATTTATAAATAGCATGACTTTGTGGCACGTATGTTAGTTGAGAACCATGTCTCGGTGGGAAAGGTACCTAGAGTCTATTTACTACGATGCAAAGCACCCTGGGAGTTATGCAGGTCCTAGTAAACTGTATCAAGCTGTTAAAGCAGAGGGTAAATTTAACATTCCTCTGACACGTATTAAATCATGGTTGAAAGGTCAAGAGACCTATACCATGACACATCAAGTGAGGCGAAAGTTTCCACGTAATACCTATGTTGTGGAAGGGTTAGACAGTCACTGGCAATCCGATCTAATGGATATGGTCAGTTTGGCTAAATACAATGAAGGGGTGAGATACCTCATGGTGATCATTGACCTGTTCTCCAGGTACTTGTGGGTGCTACCACTCAAGTCGAAAACGGGGAACGACGTGGTAGAGACTTTGACAGAATTCTGGAAATCAGAGTCCAGAAAACCCAAGCTGTTTCAGTCCGATTCAGGGTCAGAATACAAGAACCATAAGGTCAAAGCATTGTTGAAGTCGCATGGCATAACGCAGCTGTTTGCTCTCAATGAAACCAAAGCAAGTTATGCCGAACGGGTCATTAAGACCATCAAAATGCGTCTCTATCGCTACATGTTAAAACACTTTACTTACAAGTACATGGATGTTCTAGAGAAAGTCGTCTATAGCTATAACCACACCAAGCATCGAATGTTAGGTCAAACACCAGTCAGTGTCAACCAA
>NC_054708.1:49806885-49819385 GCF_016097555.1 Gigantopelta aegis | reverse complement strand
TTCAAACTCATAGGCATTGTTACAAACTCGAATAATCCATGCTTGCTAATGAAAGCAGTCTTTGGAATATCTTCCTCCCTAAGAGGTATTTGATGATAACCACAAATTAAATTAAGTGTGCTAAATACTTCACATCCTGCAACTGTATCCAAACAATCTTCTATTTTCGGCAGTGGGAAGATATCTGCTTCAGTCAAGTCATTCAATCGTCTGTAATCAATGCAAGTACGTATACCTCCAGATTTCTTCCTCACTAAAACTAATGGTGAACTCCAAGGTGAGCGGCTTTCACGAATAACGCCTTGAGCTTTCAGTTTATCAATAGCTTTCTTTTCTTCATTTTCAAATGCCAACGGAACTCGACGAGGACGTAATTTTATTGGTTTTGATTCACCTATGCGAATAGGGTGTTCTGCTAAATTCGTTTTGCCAAGATCATTCTCATCTTTCGAAAAGGTGTTAGCATGTTCAGTTAGTAGTTTAGCAAGTTCTATTTGTATCCTCACTTTCTTTCGTTTTACAGAATCAGAATATAATCTTTGTAGGTGTTCAGGAATCGCCTTTTCAAGAACTTTGAGTTAGCTAATTCTCTCTTCAGCAGAACCGACGCTTTCAAAAGATGTTTTTCTTGCAAAAATGTGACTTTCATTAGGACTAAAAATTCCATTTGCTGAACTGTTGCTCAACGTTATTCTGCGTACTCGTTTAGTGTTATTAACTTCATTTACATCTTCCATTTTCAGGACTGTCTCACTAATTGAATCTGAAGAAATATCTTCTGCAGTACCCAGAATTGTGTCTTGCTTGATTGATACTGGAGTTCGGTAGGGATTCATTACTCTGACCTTGGAAGTAACATTATGCTTTAAATCAGCTAAACTCGGCGCTACAACCACTAAATGATTTTCTTGAAACACTTGAGTTGGTTCTATGAAAACATCACGTTTCTTTATCATCATCACTTTCTCTTGATCAACCAAGACGTCGATAATCATCTCTGTCATCGGTTCAATAATAAAATGATCTGCTACACGAACTTTTCTCACTGCATATTTTTCAATCTTGACTAAAGGAATTTCTTTGCCTTTCAGAATAAGTTTACTCTGAGTTAAGATGATATCTACTGGTTTCTCATCTCTACCATTCAAGATATCCAGTCCGATCAAGGCGTCGTCGGCAATATCTGCTATCACAACAGACTGGTACAAGGCGAGAGGTCCTAGCTGTATTTTCAAGATGCATTTCCCATAATTCCGTAGGTCATCTCCACCAGCATGAGTGAGGTTTACTTTCTTTCCTAGCTGTGGCTGCTGTGAATGGTGAATTCTGTCAAATATTTTTTTAGATACCAAAGTTTTATCTGCTCCTGTGTCTATAACAAATCTTACTTTTATTCCCTCAATATTACCTTCTACTTGTATATCAGAAGCGTTTGGAATTTCTCGTCGAATAATCACCTTCTCTAAGTTTTGTTCTCTCTTTTGGACTTTTTTATTTGGACTTCTTTGATTTACTTTATCTATTAGTCCTCTTTTCTCAGCAACCAACTTTAGGCCCACTGGGTTGGTTCCTTGTAGTTTAAGGCATTTCTTTCATCACCATTTTCTGAAGCAGTTTTAATTTTACTGACAAATTCATGGTTGGTTAGTTGTCTGTGCGGACAGTTTCGAATGAAGTGTGACTCTTTACCACAGTGGTAACATCCTGATGACTTCGTCTGGAGCCTATTCCAATTTCTATTACGTGATTGAAATTCTTGATTTACAAATCTTGTGTTTCTGTATTCTTTATTTTGATTATGCTGAGGAAAATTCTATCTTTTCTTTAATTCTCTTTGCAGGATCTGAATTTCTTTTTTCATCTGCTCTATTTGTACCTGCTGATCACTATACTTTTGTTTGTTTTCACCAATGTTCATGTCTGAAGGTGCATCCTTTGTAATCAATCTATTTTTGTTTGATATTCCAGCCCGAGCCACTCGATTCTCACTTTCATCTTCATTTATTTCATTAGAATCTGAAACAGCCTCGTCATGTGTTCTCATAATTTTGTCATATCGGTATTCTTTATTTCTAGGTTCCTTAGCTGCGTACTTCATTTCTCGAAAATGTACCATTTGTATCACAGCCTCATCGATGTTGGTGGGTTCTTTCACGTATTCTACATGGAATCAAGCTTTCTCATCACCGACTCCGTCAAGGAATTTTCGGAGAATATCTTCCATCCTCGTCTCTTCATTTCGCCCTGGATAAGCCTTGTCATACAACCGTTTTAATTCTGAAGCAAAATCTTCTACTTTTTCTCCAGGTTTTTGCCGACGCCGACCAAATTGAGTTTTGAAGCTCTTTGTCGTTTCAATTACTTTGAACCGATTGTTTAACTCACGACTTAATTCATGGTAGTTATTTCTTGTACAATGAGATAATTGTCCAAAAACAAATTCTCCAGCCTGCCCTTGTAATCTTGGTAACATCTCATCTAGTCTCCTGTCGCTGGACCAACGTAGACGTGCTACGATTTCTTCAAATCGATTATACCATACATTCCAAGATTCTCGTCCTGTGAATGGTGGCAGTTTAACGTTAACATTTCTTGTTCTGGATCTACCTCTAGATACAGTACTCTCCGCCGCTAATTCGATATCTGATTCACTTTCAGTCTCATGACCTGTTTCGTCTGCCCTGCAACTGTGGATTGTTCATCTGTATTCTTTGTTCATCTACCATCTCTGTTAGCTGTAATACTGTTTGTTGTATTAATTTCATCTGACTCACTAGAAGCTCCAAGTCGTTACTTCTGTTATCCATGCCACTCCGTATAGTTCTCTGCCTTTCAGGAGATCTGTTTGCAGCAGCCGGTGCATTCTCATAAACCATTTGCACATTTTCTTCTATTATGCTATCTCCTGTATCGCCAAATTGCAGTACATCATGACTACACTGATCTGAAACCATACTCGAGGGACAACCTTTTTGAGACTTGGATCTAGTTATTATTACGTTTTCTTTACGAGATATTTCTATTTTAATTTCAATAAAGTTATCTCTTTTTAGCTAACCAGTTTTTGTTTTTGTTTTATTGTGTTAAAATGTTCCTTTGCCTCCTCAAATAATTCAAGTATTCCTTAAAGTGACCATTTACAATTTTGAATAAAAATCAGAGGTTCGGATCATTGGATGTGAAAATTAAAATATTAAGTTAACACATCCCACTTCTGACACCAGAAATAATGCGACGACCCAGGAAAACTGGGTGTCTGGTAATGGTCAATTTACTAATGAAGGCAAAAGATCACCAACAAATGTTGAACTTCATCAACGTTTCTTAAATAGAGGATAATAAATGAGTTACCAGTTATTATCAAATTTATGTCCCGAGTGAAATAATTTTCTGTTGTCACGAGCTTTAGCGAGTGACAAATGAAAATTATTTCACGAGGGTCATAAATTTGATAATAACTAGAACCCAGTTTGTTATTCTATTTATTACCTCAGCTATTTTTTTCTTCTAAAAACCTTTATTTTCCACGCACATGCACGAAGGCCAACCTGTATAGAAATGATGTAAACCACTAAATACGCACTGTTCTTAGAATTACTATAACGTTGTAATTTAATCACGTTCATAGATAATTTAAGGCTCTAATGTCACACATTACCAAATCCTTATAATACTGGGCTGTCAGGTTTTAACACTACTGAGATACACTATACAGGGCTGTCAGGTTTTAACACTACTGAGATACACTATACTTGGCTGCCAGGTGTTAACACTACTGAGATACACTATACTTAGTTGTCTGGTTTTAACACTACTGAGATACACTATACTGGGCTGTCAGGTGTTAACACTACTGAGATACACTATACTGGGCTGTCAGGTGTTAACACTACTGAGATACACTATACTGGGCTGTCAAGTGTTAACACTACTGAGATACACCACATGGAGATGCACTATGCTGGGTCATCTGGTGTTAACACTACTGAGATACACTACACGCAGATGCACTATGCTGGGTCATCTGGTGTTAACACAATCTAATTAAAATTAGCTCCACTATTACATGTGGATCTAACACCAGTCAGTTGGAGATCATGTCCACCAATCAAAACCTTACTTCCAGAATCCTGCCAGTGATTTAAAAATAATTTGAAAACATTCCGAATTATCCTGAGGGTATACGACATGTTTCGTGTGAATTACGAATGCCTTAAAACATGTTTTATTTTATAAAATAAATAATTTGTAATGTAAAACTGAAGACTGATTTAGGTTGGGTTTTTTTTTATAAATAAATAAATAATTTTTAATGTAAAATTGAAGACTGATAACCCACCCCGTACGTCTTGATATGTCTCTCTGTTGATGTGACTGCCAGTTCGAGCTACATCCATTCTGTGTGTCATCTCGAATACCTTGTGACATCCTTGGAGAAGTATCTATCACACTGAATGTATTCTCATTAATGTCAGATACTCCATCATCTCTTGTATTGCCAGACTGCGACACATCTCGATTACATTGCTCTGATTCAATACACAATGAACCCGAATTCATGGGGCACACTTTTTGGGACTTTGACCTTGTCATTATATTATTATCTTTAAGAGACATTGCTACTTTAATACTGACTTATTCTCCCCAATGTATTTAAGTCTCGTTACTACAATGTTCCTTTGCCTTCAAGAAAATAATGCAAATACTCAGGAAGAATGACCATTTACAATTACAATTATTTTAAAACCTGAGGTTCGAATCGCTGGATGTGACAATTAAAAAAATTAATTTAACACATCCCACTTCTGACACCAGAAAATGTGACGACCCTGGATTAAAGGGTGTCCTTGTAAATGGTTATAACCACTAACTATGAAGGCAAAAGATCACCAACAAGATTAAAATTCAACAATATTTATTTAACAATAACCTCAAATTACATTCGCAGTTGAACTGTATGTTCACTGATTCATTTAGTAATAAAATTCACATAAATAATTGAATAAACATGGCTAAGTTACTTTCAGGCTTTGAAATATACCACAATTCTTAAATTACTTTAAAAGACTGAGTCTTATTCACCTGAAACAGGTAAGTTGCTCAATAATAATTATTCCTAATATACTAAGTCTCCAACGTTATGATATACACAAACTTAATTTTGGACCAAGAACATCAATATCAGCATGAATATACACTTTAAATACTTTGTCTGGGTACACAGACCTACTACATAGGCATCTCTCTAACTCAATCCCTCTCTATATAATATGCATTAAACTTTGCCACATAAAAACCACAACACCCGGGGCATACACCTTTTCCGTGTAATGGGTGCTGTCTATCTCCCTAAATTCTATGAATAATAAATACCAAAAATAATACCCTTTAATCTTTATTAATTATCTAATCATTAAGGTTGTGAGTTTGGTCTCTACAAGTTATCCCAATAACATACACATATGTAAAACCCGTATAATTTAGTGTTATGTTAATAAACCCAACCCACCTATCGGGGCGAACGACTGACCGAAACTGACAAATCATTGCGGGATTCGTATTTATACCCCCGCCAAAATCCAGCAATACTGGTTAATATCCAGCACTGCAGAATTATGCATTCCGCAGAGCGAGTATGCATTCTGCAAAACGGGGTAAAATCCAGCAGTGCGGGGTACAATCCTGCATTGCAGAATTTGTAAATCCCGCAGTGCGGGTTAGAAAACCAATGACGTCATTTACTACTGGCTAACGTCATTAGGCCCTACAGGCCTTTATACCTTAATTACAATGCTATAATGGGAACGAAATAAATACAATTAAGCATATATACACAAATAAATATAAGTTCCATATCCATTCCGAATTAGATATAAGTTACAATAGTAATATCTGAAATTACTAATATTTACCTAACTCACACAGTGTGACAGACGTCAAAAATAGCATTGACAAAAACCCGGAAGTAACTCTCAAAAATCCAGAACGAGGCTCGTACAAAAGCATGGCTTCGATCTTTTTACATTTGCGGCTGTATAAAAATGCCAATTCAACAACTTAATAACACTTGACAAGGTAAGTTATCTGTGACTACTGATAATATAAACACTAATGATTAAGTGTATAAATGTTATACGATAAACAAGGCCTTGTTTTATTGACTCGGCGCATAGAATTGCGCTGTTCAATGTAAACAAATATAGACTACGATGCACGTTGGCGCTAAAACAAAACGAACTTGAATTATAGCTTAATAATTTATAGAAAATAATTTACTGGCAATATCGTAATCCCGGATTCTCACAATATATAGATCTACATAAACCACCGATACCGACACAGGCAGGGTGTATCATTATGCGTATTATCTGCCCTGTGAATCATAATGTATCGGTATTTACTATGTTATACATAGTCATGTAATATATAGATCTACATAAACCACCGATACCGACACAGGCAGGGTGTATCATTATGCGTATTATCTGCCCTATGAATCATAATGTATCGGTATTTACTATGTTATACATAGTCATGTAATATATAGATCTACATAAACCACCGATACCGATACAGACAAGGTGTATCATTATGCGTATTATCTGTCCTATGAATCATAATGTATCGGTATTTACTATGTTATACATAATCATGTAATATATATATCTACATAAACCACCGATACCGATACAGGCAAGGTGTATCATCATGCGTATTATCTGCCCTATGAATCATAATGTATCGGTATTGACTATGTTATACATAGTCATGTAATATATAGATCTACATAAACCACCGATACCGATACAGGCAGGGTGTATCATTATGCGTATTATCTGCCCTATGAATCATAATGTATCGGTATTTACTATGTTATACATAGTCATGTAATATATAGATCTACATAAACCACCGATACCGATACAGGCAAGGTGTATCGTTATGCTTATTATGTGCCCTATGAATCATAATGTATCGGTATTTACTATGTTATACATAGTCATGTAATATATAGACCTACATAAACCACCGATACCGATACAGGCAGGGTGTATCATTATGCGTATTATGTGCCCTATGAATCATAATGTATCGGTATTACTATGTTATACATAGTCATGTAATATATAGATCTACATAAACCACCGATACCGATACAGGTAAGGTGTATCATTCTGCGTATTATCTGCCCTATGAATCATAATGTATCAGTATTTACTATGTTATACATAGTCATGTAATATATAGATCTACATAAACCACCGATAGCGACACAGGCAGGGTTTATCATTATGCGTATTATCTGTCCTATGAATCATAATGTATCGGTATTTACTATATTATACATAGTCATGTAATATATAGATCTACATAAACCACCGATACCGATACAGACAAGGTGTATCATTATGAATAATAATGTATCGGTATTTACTATTTTATACATAGTCATGTAATATATAGATCTACATAAACCACCGATACCGATACAGGAAGGGTGTATCATTATGCGTATTATCTGCCCTATGAATCATAATGTATCGGTATTTACTATGTTATACATAGTCATGTAATATATAGATCTACATAAACCACCGATACCGATACAGGCAGGGTGTATCATTATGCGTATTATCTGTCCTATGAATCATAATGTATCGGTATTTACTATATTATACATAGTCATGTAATATATAGATCTACATAAACCACCGATACCGATACAGACAGGGTGTATCATTATGCGTATTATCTGTCCTATGAATCATAATGTATCGGTATTTACTATATTATACATAGTCATGTAATATATAGATCTACATAAACCACCGATACCGATACAGGCAAGGTGTATCATTAAGCGTATTTTCTGCCCTATGAATCACAATGTATCGGTATTTACTATGTTATACATAGTCATGTAATATATAGATCTACATAAACCACCGATACTGAAATAGGCAGGGTGTATCATTATGCGTATTATCTGTCCTATGAATCATAATGTATCAGCATTTACTATATTATACATAATCATGTAATATATACATCTACATAAACCACCGATACCGATACAGGCAGGGTGTATCATTATGCGTATTATCTGCCCTATGAATCATAATGTATCGGTATTTACTATGTTATACATAGTCATGTAATATATAGATCTACATAAACCACCGATACCGATACAGACAGGGTGTATCACTATGCGTATTATCTGCCCTATGAATCATAATGTATCGGTATTTACTATGTTATACATAGTCATGTAATATATAGATCTACATAAACCACAGATACCGATACAGGCAGGGTGTATCATTATGCGTATTATCTGTCCTATGAATCATAATGTATCGGTATTTACTATATTATATTTAATCATGTAATATATAGATCTACATAAACCACCGATACCGATACAGGCAGGGTGTATCATTATGCGTATTATCTTCCCTATGAATCATAATGTATCGATATTTACTATGTTATACATAGTCATGTAATATATAGATCTACAAAAAACACCGATACCGATAAAGGCAAGGTGTATCATTCTGCGTATTATCTGCCCTATGAATCATAATGTATCGGTATTTACTGTGTTATACATAGTCATGTAATATATAGATCAACATAAACCACCGATACCGATACAGGCAGGGTGCATCATTATGCGTATTATCTGCCCTATGAATCATAATGTATCGGTATTTACTATGTTATACATAGTCATGTAATATATAGATCTACATAAACCACCGATACCGATACAGGCAGGGTGTATCATTATGCGTATTATCTGTCCTATGAATCATAATGTATCGGTATTTACTGTATTATACATAGTCATGTAATATATAGATCTACATAAACCACCGATACCGATACAGGCAGGGTGTATCATTATGCGTATTATCTGCCCTATGAATCATAATGTATCGGTATTTACTATATTATACATAGTCATGTAATATATAGATCTACATAAACCACCAATACCGATACAGACAGGGTGTATCATTATGCGTATTATCTGTCCTATGAATCATAATGTATCGGTATTTACTATATTATACATAGTCATGTAATATATAGATCTACATAAACCACCGATACCGATACAGGCAAGGTGTATCATTAAGCGTATTTTCTGCCCTATGAATCACAATGTATCGGTATTTACTATGTTATACATAGTCATGTAATATATAGATCTACATAAACCACCGATACTGATATAGGCAGGGTGTATCATTATGCGTATTATCTGTCCTATGAATCATAATGTATCAGCATTTACTATATTATACATAATCATGTAATATATACATCTACATAAACCACCGATACCGATACAGGCAGGGTGTATCATTATGCGTATTATCTGCCCTATGAATCATAATGTATCGGTATTTACTATGTTATACATAGTCATGTAATATATAGATCTACATAAACCACCGATACCGATACAGGCAGGGTGTATCATTATGCGTATTATCTTCCCTATGAATCATAATGTATCGATATTTACTATGTTATACATAGTCATGTAATATATAGATCTACAAAAAACACCGATACCGATAAAGGCAAGGTGTATCATTCTGCGTATTATCTGCCCTATGAATCATAATGTATCGGTATTTACTGTGTTATACATAGTCATGTAATATATAGATCAACATAAACCACCGATACCGATACAGGCAGGGTGCATCATTATGCGTATTATCTGCCCTATGAATCATAATGTATCGGTATTTACTATGTTATACATAGTCATGTAATATATAGATCTACATAAACCACCGATACCGATACAGGCAGGGTGTATCATTATGCATATTATCTGCCCTATGAATCATAATGTATCGGTATTTACTATGTTATATATAGTCATGTAATATATAGATCTACATAAACCACCGATACCGATACAGGCAGGGTGTATCGTTATGCGTATTATCTGTCCTATGAATCATAATGTATCGGTATTTACTATATTATACATAGTCATGTAATATATAGATCTACATAAACCACCGATACCGATACAGGCAGGGTGTATCGTTATGCGTATTATCTGTCCTATGAATCATAATGTATCGGTATTTACTATATTATACATAGTCATGTAATATATAGATCTACATAAACCACCAATACCGATACAGGCAAGATGTATCATTATGCGTATTATCTGCCCTATGAATCATAATGTATCGGTATTTACTATGTTATACATAGTCATGTAATATATAGATCTACATAAACCACCGATACTGATACAGGCAGGGTGTATCATTATGCTTATTATCTGTCCTATGAATCATAATGTATCGGTATTTACTATATTATACATAGTCATGTAATATATAGATCTACATAAACCACCGATACCGATACAGGCAAGGTGTATCATTATGCGCATTATCTGCCCTATGAATCATAATGTATCGGTATTTACTATGTTATACATAGTCATGTAATATATAGATCTACATAAACCACCGATACCAATACAGGCAGGGTGTATCACTATGCGTATTATCTGCCCTATGAATCATAATGTATCGGTATTTACTATATTATACTTAATCATGTAATATATAGATCTACATAAACCACCGATACCGATACAGGCCGGGTGTATCATTATGCGTATTATCTGCCCTATGAATCATAATGTATCGGTATTTACTATATTATACATAGTCATGTAATATATAGATCTACATAAACCACCGATACCGATACAGGCAGGGTGTATCATTATGCGTATTATCTGCCGTATGAATCATAATGTATCGGTATTTACTATGTTATACATATTCATGTAATATATAGATCTAGATAAACCACCGATACCGATACAGGCAAGGTGTATCATGATGCGTATTATCTGCCCTCTGAATCATAATGTATCGGTATTTACTATGTTATACATAGTCATGTAATATATAGATCTACATAAACCACCGATACCGATACAGGCAAGGTGTATCATGATGCGTATTATCTGCCCTCTGAATCATAATGTATCGGTATTTACTATGTTATACATAGTCATGTAATATATAGATCTACATAAACCACCGATACCGATACAGGCAAGGTGTATCATTATGCGTATTATCTGCCCTATGAATCATAATGTATCGGTATTTACTATGTTATACATAGTCATGTAATATATAGATCTACATATACCACCGATACCGATACAGGCAGGGTGTATCATTATGCGTATTATCTATCCTATGAATCATAATGTATCGGTATTTACTATGTTATACATAGTCATGTAATATATAGATCTACATAAACCACCGATACCGATACAGGCAGGGTGTATCATTATGCGTATTTCTGCCCTCTGTATCGGTATTTACCTATATAGATCTACATAAACACCGATATGGCAGGTGTATCATTATGCGTATCGGTATTTACTATGTTATACATAGTCATGTAATATATAGATCTACATAAACCACCGATACCGATACAGGCAGGGTGTATCATTATGCGTATTATCTGCCCTATGAATCATAATGTATCGGTATTTACTATGTTATACATAGTCATGTAATATATAGATCTACATAAACCACCGATACCGATACAGGCAGGGTGTATCATTATGCGTATTATCTGCCCTATGAATCATAATGTATCGGTATTTACTATGTTATACATAGTCATGTAATATATAGATCTACATAAACCACCGATACCGATACAGGCAGGGTGTATCATTATGCGTATTATCTGCCCTATGAATCATAATGTATCGGTATTTACTATGTTATACATAGTCATGTAATATATAGATCTACATAAACCACCGATACCGATACAGGCAGGGTGTATCATTATGCGTATTATCTGTCCTATGAATCATAATGTATCGGTATTTACTATATTATACATAGTCATGTAATATATAGATCTACATAAACCACCGATACCGATACAGGCAGGGTGTATCCGTATTATCTGCCCTATGAATCATAATGTATCGGTATTTACTATGTTATACATAGTCATGTAATATATAGATCTACATAAACCACCGATACCGATACAGGCAGGGTGTATCATTATGCGTATTATCTGCCCTATGAATCATAATGTATCGGTATTTACTATGTTATACATAGTCATGTAATATATAGATCTACATAAACCACCGATACCGATACAGGCAGGGTGTATCATTATGCGTATTATCTGCCCTATGAATCATAATGTATCGGTATTTACTATGTTATACATAGTCATGTAATATATAGATCTACATAAACCACCGATACCGATACAGGCAGGGTGTATCATTATGCGTATTATCTGCCCTATGAATCATAATGTATCGGTATTTACTATGTTATACATAGTCATGTAATATATAGATCTACATAAACCACCGATACCGATACAGGCAGGGTGTATCATTATGCGTATTATCTGTCCTATGAATCATAATGTAT
>NC_054708.1:49670292-49806685 GCF_016097555.1 Gigantopelta aegis | reverse complement strand
GATACTGAGATACACTATACCGGGCTGTCGGGTGTTAACACTACTGAGATACACTATACTGGGCTGTCGGGTGTTAACACTACTGAGATACACTACACGGAGATGCACTATGCTGGGTCATCCGGTTTTAACACTACTGAGATACACTACACCGAGATGCACTATGCTGGGTCATCTGGTGTTAACACTACTGAGATACACTACACCGAGATGCACTATGCTGGGTCATCTGGTGTTAACACTACTGAGATACACTACACCGAGATGCACTATGCTGGGTCATCTGGTGTTAACACTACTGAGATACACTATGCTGGGTCATCTGGTGTTAACACTACTGAGATACACTACACCGAGATGCACTATGCTGGGTCATCTGGTGTTATACACTATATTGAGATGCACTATGCTGGGTCATCTGGTGTAAACACTACTGAGATACACTATACTGGGCTGTCTGGTTTTAACACTACTGAGATACACTATACTGGGCTGTCAGGTTTTAACACTACTGAGATACACTATACTGGGCTGTCGGGTTTTAACACTACTGAGATACACTATACTGGGCTGTCGGGTGTTAACACTACTGAGATACACTACACGGAGATGCACTATGCTGGGTCATCCGGTTTTAACACTACTGAGATACACTACACCGAGATGCACTATGCTGGGTCATCTGGTGTTAACACTACTGAGATACACTACACCGAGATGCACTATGCTGGGTCATCTGGTGTTAACACTACTGAGATACACTACACCGAGATGCACTATGCTGGGTCATCTGGTGTTAACACTACTGAGATACACTACACCGAGATGCACTATGCTGGGTCATCTGGTGTTATACACTATATTGAGATGCACTATGCTGGGTCATCTGGTGTTAACACTACTGAGATATGAATGAAGGTCACTATAAACTCATACACAGATTTCTACAAGCTTTGTGGAAAGATCACTGGTTTTGTGTCAATAATAACTCTATCCACTGTGGGGGGAGGGGGGAATAGGGAGGGGAATGGAGGGCATACCAATACTTGTAACATAATACATAAAATAATGTTTAATATTTTGTAGACGTGACATATGGAAAAAAAATATGACAAGTGAGCGATATGATTTGAGTAATCTTGTATTAATAATCACATCACTAAGTAAATGTGTTAACATCTCTGTATAAATAGCAACTATTTACAACAAATACATAAAAAACCATAAACAGGCGCTCATGCTAGGACTAGATCTTGAGACATTTTCACTTCAGTCCAAGCTCATTTACGCGAGAACACATACCACTTACAAACCACAAACTATCACTTGCTGTCATACATTTTAAAACTACACTCAATTTAAAAACACAATGAGATTGAGGTTTTGTATAATCTAATGTAGAAATAAATATAAGCCGATGTGGCGAAATTTTTTATTTTAGTATTTATGTGTGTGTGTGTGTGTGTGTGTGTGTGTGTGTGTGTGTATTGTAATGTAGAAATATATTCACTTCAACAACACAAATTTACTGATGTACAATATAGTTAAATCTATACCAGATGGAACTTATGGCAAATATTACCTGCTACTAGTATTTATACAAATATATCTGTTCAGTCACACTAGACTAATATGTATACAGTTAGTTCATTACAAGGCTCTGAATTGACAGCAGACAGGAAGCTAATGCTGGCCAATAAAGTTAAAGTCTGTTTTGTTTAACGACACCACTAGAGCACATTGACTTATTAATCATTGGTTATTGGATATCAAACATATGATAATTTTGACACATAGTCATCAGAGGAAACCCGCTACATTTTTCAATCAGAAGCAAGGAATCTTTTATGTGCACTTTACCACAGACAGGAAAGCACATACCACGGTCTTTGACCAGTTGTAGTGCACCGGATGGAACAATAAAAAAAACAATCAATTGAATGAATCCACCGAGGTGGTTCCATCCTGTGACGCAAGCACCTCAGGTGAGCATAGCAGGAAACTAATGCTGGTCATAAAGTGCAATATGCTTTCTGATAATGAGTTTCACAAGTAGGTTTGCTTTCAATCTTATTTTTCACAGTATGCCAATATACAGAATTCCTCATTGTTAGGAGTGTTAATATATACCTGGAAATTAATTAAGCACCACTTGAATTGGATAGCAGCCAAAACCGCGCCTAGAAGTAGTTGTCTGTGCCAATGAGGTTTAAACCTCATATTAATAGTTTTACATATTCTGTATCTACTGGGCATCAGCGGTGTACCTAGGGTATAGCAGGTATGGCACATGCCTTGGCGCCACTAAGCAGTTTCTATTAAAAGTCAGACAAGCCATCCTCGGATAGTGAAAAGAGAATTTTCTTCAGCTGTATGATCTGTCTTTGATTATCATAATTATTAGTCTAAATAATAAATAATAATAAATAATTTTTTCAATCGTCAAATTTTTTTCTTCTAAAGATGGTTGTCAGATGTTTGGACAGGGGCGCAATTTCAGTGCTTGTCATAGATGCTATTTTCTGTAGATACACCACTGCTGGGCATTTACTGAGATGGCATGAATTAATTATTTTTGAGAAGCACATCAATGTGCTTCCAGCTCCATAGTTAATTACTATACATTTTCATGCATATTTACGATTTCTGTCTCTGTCCCTAGGATACATTAAATACTGATATAATGACAGTCTTACTCGCCGACGATCTTTTTCAATACCCTCTATACAAAGAACATTAATTTCAGTCATTGGTATCCATGAAATGGTCGCAATTACTTGCCAAGTAAAAATGACATGGACAAGGCTAGGTAGTGCTTAATTAATTTCCAGGTTTATATAAATCATAAGCTTTTATCTGTATTCATCTCAAGTTTTCACATTAAAAGAGTCACTCGATACATCTAATAACCTGTCTAATTTCCAGACTACTTTTCAGTTTCTAATCTTTGCTTCCAACTTAAAGGTTGACAAGCAAAGATTGTTTCCCACCACCCAAAATTAATTTTTAGCCTTGCATTAGTTGCTGTCTGATATTAATTTACCCCACTGCAAGATAATTTCTAAATAAAAAAAATTCTGATTAGTATCGAGAATCTAAAAAATGTATGTCCTTAATTTTACTTTAAAAAGGATCAAACATTATGTTGTAAAGTGAAACATTTCTGTTTTTCAATTAACTGCAATTATATGTTTAATGAAATGCACTGATGCAGTCAAGATTTATTGTAGTAAAAAGGATTTGAGAAGAAAGTCCAGAAAATTATATCAGAGACATGGATGGCCAGACAGACGGACAAAACCTACAGTCCACTCTGGTTGGTCAGGTAGGGGACTAATAACACATAGAACTAATTTTGTATAAGTGGGTGTATTCTAATAGTTAATAAATAACCAAAAAATTGCATACACGGGTTAAGGTTATTGTGTTTTGTAGCAACATGTAATAACAATAGCAAATGAAAATTGGGTGGTGCATTTTCAATGGAGGTCATTAAATTGGTTTTCTAATAAAAGTTCACTCATTTTTATTCTTATTTTTAAAACATAAATATGGCCACTATAAAATCGTAAAAGCTGTCAATGAGCATTTGACTTTTAGTATGACTGTGACCATTAAATATACATCATATTTTTGTTTTGAAATATATAACTGTATAAATTGTGTGTATTTCAACTGCTACTTTCTAATGAAAAGTCGATCATTATTTTCCCTTAAAACCCTTTTGGTCATGAAACACCTGCCCACCACCACCCCAAAAAATTAAACACACACACACACACACACACACACACACACATATACCCACCAATATATTTTCATCCATTTCAACATATTTTCGCACTTATATCCAATTAAGGTTCAAGCACACTGTCCTGGGCAAACATCTCATCTATCTGGGGTGTCTGTCCAGGACAGTGGATTAGGTATTAGTCGTTAGCGGTTAGTGAAAGAGGAGGGTGTAGTGGTCTTACACCTACCCATCGAGTCATTAAAACTTGCTCTGGTTGGGAGCCGGTACCGGGCTGCAAACCCAGTACCTTACCAGCTTTGTATCCGATGGCTTAACCACGACACCACCGAGGCCGGTTCCAATATATAAAACAGCTTCCACAAAAACATTCATAGCTCATATCAGTTATAAACATTATCTCCCATTATTTCAAGCAGCCTTACTAAAATCAAACTAAAAGTTTAAAAATGTATGAAGATAAAATGAGCATATTAGTTTATTCTATAAACTAAATCAACTGCATTGAAAATAGATTTCAAAACTGAACAAGTATATAATAAATATTTAAACACCATTTCATTATTGTAAGAAAAATATGCAGACAAAAACAAGTGTTTTAAAAAATGTAGAAAATTACCCAAGTATATCTTCCACATATATGTATTTATATAATTTCAATCTTTTGGCAAACTGTGTTGTCTTTAGGAATATTGTTCTAAATACACTACCAGAACCCTATTTTTGCCACTTTCTAAGTATGTTTGGGAGTACTATTTTCATGATATAAAAAACCTCAGAGCAACAGGTTGACCAATGAGCATATTCTAAAATTGTAATGAGCAATACAGACAAAACAATCATTTTTAAAAACAGTTGATACAAAATTTGAATTACAATACAATAGAATCTCATTGGGTTAAAATGATTGGGTCTCAATCATTTGTTTGAAACCGTGGCTAGTTTCAAACCAAGTATTCAGTCACCTTCGGGACTGTCCTTGACCTAATGCATTTTGAAAATATTGTACAACAATTTGAAACCAAAGTATATTTATTATACTTCAATATATACATAACCAATGATTGTTATAACTTGTTTTAATTTGATCAAGTTAACTGTAATTTGCACATGTCTAACATGAGGCAAAATTCTTGCCTTCCCTTGTCCAAACTTTACACCAGGTACTTTCATGTCAGCGTTATGCCAACATGAGGCGTTATAAATGGCTTTGCTGAAACAACATAAGGCGATCACTGTCATCTGCCTTTCAGTAAGTTGAATCAAGGTCCAAAGGTAATAATGATTGGTGAATGTTCATTGTTCAGGTGTGTATGTCATAAGAAAAGACCAAAATGGTGTATTAGATTACTGATTCAAGTGAAATATTGTTAATTACACTGACTTCCCATTAATGGGTCTGACGTAACTGTGTGAGAGAAAGCTAGTACTCTACCCAGGCTGTTTGACCCTTCAAGGCAAAATAAAAGGGTTTATGTAAACAAAAAATTATGGACTTTGTCTTTGGTTTGAAAATGGCAGTATACTTGATCATTCTGAGTACAAGACAATGAGAATCTACTGTAAATGTAATTACTGTTATTTTTTTTCAGTTCAATGGGGTATGAAAAAAACAAAACCCTACACAAATTGTGTGAATCGGTGAAGCCAATGACACAAAATACTGAAATGTTTGTTTTTTTGTTCATACCCAAATGAGCCTAAAACAAATAACAGACAATGCTTTTAAGTTAGTTTAAAACATACTTATTAATAAAACCACAAACAAAATCATATTTTGTTTGGAATTCATTTTTGGTTATAGAACAATGCTCAATAATACAAACTACCAATAAAAAATGATGTCACCTTATGTGACATTCCCTGACGATGATATTTTACATTCATCGACAAATAAACAAACTCTCCTTGCTACGACTGCATGGACTAACGAGATACCTTTAAACTGCAATTAATGTAACAGAAAATTAATTACAATGTTTATGCTTACAACCATTTCAAATTAAATGAGAGTATGTCATACTAAAAAGGTATGTACTACAATCCACTTCTGGTCTACATATCCATTACAGTTGCATACAGAGTCAAACTGAATATTAAATGTTTTAACATGAATACAAGCTAAAGTCTAGCTATTTTGTCACATATGTTGCTTATCTGGATATTTCACTGGGCAAAATGTTTCACTAATGTAACAATTTTCCTCATTCAAGCATTAAAAACTCATTTATCTTTGAAAGCATCTCAGTTTAGTTTATGTTGATACTCATAATGGAAATGGTTATGGGGAAAACAAAAACTGATTAAGGTTGGTGTGTAGACAAGATTTACCAGCAGCCAAGTGTTAACAGGAATGTTTATGTACTGATGGTGATGATACTAAGTTTTCAAAACCTCAACAGCTACATTGTAAATGTTTATCTATATTAAAATATATCTGACATCAGCTTTTCAAGACTATCTCCTTAAATACTGTTAATGTGTAGACGATTTAAACTGAGCTACATTTGTTAATGTCTGAAATTTAATAATCCAGATACTAAGAAAAAAACAGGGACAAAGTCATATCATACCATTAATGAATGGATATTTCAAAACTTGTAAATAAAAGAAAAATATAAGAGACATCTGCCAATAAAAGGGAGGCAATTCATAACCAATGTTATTTCCTTTGCAAAAATAAAATGAAATCCTGTACCAAATCTGTGGCAATATGTATTCTGAAAAAGAGTTGTAGCAATAACTATTCCTATTTATATTTAATTCATTTATATAAGATGAAAGTGAAACAAAAAGGTTACAGGTTGTGTGTGATTATACAAATGTTAAATTGAGCCGCCCATTATTAGTTAAACCTAGGAAGTACACTTGCAGAGAATGCTGGATGTAAAATTCAAACTTAGCAATGTATTTCAACACATACTCGTAGCACTGCACTGTATATACAAGGTCAGGTTGTTCATTAAAAATGCCCTTGATCGTATAAATATGTCTGAATACAAATAATGTATCACCCTTGAACTCAATTTTAGGATAGTCAGTCCCTTGCATAATACATAATTATCTGTATTTTTCACTTCAAAATAAGGCCACCTTGAAAACCTATTAATGTCCACCTTTTGAGCACCTGTCTTAAAGGACCACCTTATCATTATATTGAGTTGTTGCTCCAAACCGATTTTAATTATATTCCACTGTATGATTTTCTTCCAAGTCTAGATATGTAACTTAATGCAGATAACACAGCAATGAAAGTTGGGATGGGTTTTTTTTATAGCTAAAATCTCTAAAGATACCACTGCAGTAATTTTTATTCTTAATACTTTTACCATATAACAAAACTCAAAATAAATGAAAAATTACTGTACACAATATATTAAAACTGCTGACAGTCTTTCCAAAAAAGCATGAACACTTATAAAAACACTGGTTCAAACATACTAATGTCCTATTGAAAATTACATCCCATATTTTTGCTTATTCCTTATCATAGGCATACAGGCTCCCAATTTTATTGGTGGGGGAGTGGGGTGGTGATGGTGAGCACATTGATATTTACCTGAATTAAACGAAAAATGCCCGAATATGGTGTTTATTAATATTTGCATTATTACCAAACAGCTATATAGGGTTCCAAATAAATCACTATGCATTTTTAATTGATTAGCACCAATATTGTGAGTAGAATGATGGAAATACAAGGTGAAAATAATAGAGCAGCCCACCCCCACTTCCCCAACTCATATACTTATATTACATATGATTCACAAAAATACCTAGCATGAAAAGCCAAAAACTACATTAGCATTGTGATGGACTGTTGCTATAATATATAAATACAATGAAGGATAATAATTAAAAAGCGGCTTTTTAAAGATAAAAAATTATCTTTTTAACACAATCTGAAACGGGCAAGTTTGAATCAGAACTGTATTACACATGCTATTATTACACGTGTCAAATGTCATCACAACTTTCAGATACAACAATACAGTCAATTGCAATCAGTCGGGTTTTAAACTTCCAAGAGTTTTGATGCAAAAATATGGTTATCATTTTGAGGACTTTAGGTTATGTTTTATCGGCAGTATACAATTCAGACATCAAACATTTTACAATCAGGAGGCCAGATCCTTTAACTTTAGTGTGCTACAGGTTAAGTGATATTAAGTACAGATCTTTGTTAAGTACAAGCCATATTATACATAGCGGTGTCCAGCAATGCAAGTTTTACAGCAGTGTATATTAGTATTTAACAACAAACAGCACATTACCTGAAAATAAGGAAGATTTGTGAATTTTCATAGCATCTTGTATCTACCATAAAAACGAGACAGTACTTAAAATTTTCACACCAATACCAGTTTTTCTGTCATAAAAATGAGCTTGACACAAAAATCCGCATCCTAAAAAAAAAATGTTTAGACTTAATGTACAGCAGATCTAAAGCACATACTATGGCCATTACAAATAAAAGAATCAAGAGAGTAAAACTAAAGACAAACGGTGAAACAGTGCTGTACTGAATACAGAATACATTTGATAAATTAAACACAGGCAAAGACAAAGACAAAGGAAAAGCTGAAATGCTGGAGTAAGACGAAGATGAAGTGGAAAGCATGTTATGGGTGAGGGAGATTTTTAAAATCTACAATGAAATGAAATGTTTTAACACAGATCTGGATGATAAAAGTAAAATCAGCATATGAACAACGGAAACTGAATTGGACATGGACATCCCAGTCATTGCACGTAGGCCAGAGAATTACAGAACACACTCAGCCATCCTATTACACAAACAACACACAACAAACACACAGCACATTTCAATTACAACATATCCTAACATACTGTTAAACGCTTCATCTAAAAAGTCATTAAATCACTTTCCAGCAGTTTAATAACAAAAGTTTTATAATAAATTTGATTCAATTGGCTTTAGCATACAAATCTGACTTCTATTATATACTCGAGTGTTGAATATTAGTGGGGCTAAGCTTGTATATGATTCTTACTACCTGCCCTGACAAAAACAACAAAAGAAAGGTATCTGAACCTAAAGTGCGATCCTTTACCCTTCATTTGCACAATACACTGGGGAAAAAAAGAAGTTAGTCTAGTCAGTAAATATTTCACAACTATGTCATCCAAAAATTGTCCCAACAAAGTAAGAACTGTATTTTTGTGGGTTGCCCTGAACTAGAACAGGTAGCAAGTAAATGTTATTCTGTTTTGTTATTATTTTCAGCAGATAACTTGAATTCAGTATTGATCAAATGTTTACTTTTTTAACCGATAGCTTTTTTAAAAGCGGAATTTAGTGAAAACAGGTAAATGTTTAATTGTATAATCATTTATATCATATCTGAAATGCAAATTTAATATTTTCAACAATAATGAAATGACTTTTGGCTTTATTTTGACAACTTGAAATCTAGCAGTATTATCTTTCAAAACTGATTGTTTTAGAAATCGTTATTCCTGTGGCACTCACAAATATACAACACCCAGGAATATTAGATCTTAAACCATACATAATACTTATATATATTCATGTATTTAAGCAATTTTTTTTAATTAACCCTTCATTTTATATAAATATTTATCACTTGATATTAGAGATCTTAAAAGAGAAGTCAAACACTTCTGCATGGAATTGAAAATTAATTCATAAACCATGAAAAAAAGCATGTTTACACTGCAGCAATATACATTCAAAATAATACTGACACTCAATTTTTATGATTCTTTGAGTGATCACAAAGTTATGATTTAGTTAAGTTTCATAAGTGTTCAGTTTAGGACAATATTATGTTTATAATAGTAAGTACATGTATATGTAAATGTATGTATATGTACCAGTACATTGCAAATATTCAATTCACCGATTAAATGCTCAAGACTAATGTATTGCTAAAAGGTTGGGGTTTTTTAATGACGTATTTCAGATAAATGTCGATTACCTCATACATCTGCAAAGAAATACAAGTGCTATGACCTTTTCCTTTTGAAGATCAAATAAAATATGTGGATTTCGAGGTTTACACTATACTTATTTTATGTACATGAATCGCCATACTCCATTCTGAAATGGCAATTACTAGTATACATTTATATATTATTTTAGATTATACAAGCATTTCCATAATATCTAATAAGATTTTTAATGCAAGAGATAGCATTTGTCTCAACATTTTGATGATTTCATGAACAAAATAACTTTGGATTTGATAACAAAATCAATCTCAGTATATAGTCTAGCCCCTAACCTTAATCAAATTTGCACTACCAAACATAAATTTTATTTGCTAAAATAAAATTTCCAGTCTATTTTGAACTATGCACAAGGAACTTTTATTTAAAACTGCAGATGATAGATGTATGCTGGGCATGAAGACAATAAAACTACAGTGCCTCACAAAGATATCGGACCTAGAACATTCCACTAATTTTAAAACCAGGACCACCTGGCTGTCGACCTTCCAAAGTAGTACAACACAGTTTATGTGACTTCATATCTACTCTGGTGCATGTGCAGGGGAATGTTTGGGTGTTTTTTTAACGTGGTTACATATACTTTTTAAGGGAGCATGACTCTAGCCCCTACTAATCTCTTTATTGTCAAGTCCTGACCCATTCCCTTGGTTGTTCTTTGCTTTTTTACACATTAAACAACTAGTCAACAATATTAGTCAACAATAAACCATTTCTCCCCCCAGCAAGTTGGGATGTTGACTGTGTTGCTGGTTGAATGAAATATTAATCCACACACATTAGATGCAGACCTCAATGTGAAAAACATTGTGGGTAGTGATTAATTGCTCCCCATACTTAGATTATGGAAAGCCGTTGAAAATATTACCGTATTGATACCATATAAATTCACATACTAAGGGGAGCTAAATATTACTCTCGGTTGAGTGATGGGGGGCGACAGTGATAGCTCAACTTAAATGGTGAGGTCTGCAAATGTATGAATACTGATGCAATATTGTCAGGCCGTGTAGCAGATCAACAACTGTACAACTCGCCAGGATTAAAACTACATTTCACAATGCACCAATTCTCCAATATGTCCAGATTTGGCAAGCTTGAATTTTGATTATATTAGACTCACAATAGAAAATTACAGACAAGTGTTTTATATAACTCAATGATGCCAGAAATATGACATTTTTACCATCATAAATGTATATTTAAGGTAACCTTTCCAGAAGTTATTTTACTTTTTTTTTTTTTTTTATCCAAGAATATGAAATGTTTCATGTGTCAGATATCTTATATTTTCTAAGTTGTATCTGTATAACTTTGGATCAAACTGTTAAATAAAAAGCATGTCTATGATACATTTGAAACGCTCTAGTGTTTCACAGCCACAGATCTACATCTAGATGTTATATTCTAATCCTTGTCCAGAATGAAATTTCATTTTTGTATGCAATGAAAGAGCCAATATTTGTACGAGTTCATTTTGTTTAAACAAAAAATGGTAACCAAATGCGTTCTCAAACATAATGAAAATACATACCAATTTTTCACTTTGTTTGATTTTTAAACCTTTGAAATGATGAAGATGGAGCTTGATTATTGGATGGTACAGTGGAATACAAGGTCAGAATATCCATTGACCCCCTCCCCCCACTATTTCCACTTTCAGTGTTTCTGCCAGAAATAAATTTTTGGGTATGGCTCTATGGAATTGAATGCAACCACAATGGGGGATCTTCGCCAAAAAGAAAATGGGTTAAGTTTTGGATTAGGGTTAAGAAAATCATACAGTAATGATAAGAGTCATTAATTTTGTCAAAAGGTTAACTTAAAAAAATAAAATCTGCAAAATATTTGGGTATGGCGCCATACCCGTTATACCCCCTGGCAGAAACACCGACTTCGATTGTTAAAAAAATAATAAAAAACCTAAAAAAACCCATTCAACTCTGAATAAATTACATGTGATGAATGGATGGACTTTCACACCTACAAAGACCAAACAAAGTACACTGGACATAGATTTCACTTTTATAGTCACCATGATACAATTGCAAAAACATTATAAAATCCTTACACACCAATCTTTTTTTTAAATGTTCCATACCTAAAAAGTTTACTCATTGCAATTAAAAGACAAAAACAATCACACTTTCAATCCAAATTACAGAAATAATTATTTTGGGAAATGGTAAAGAAGAAATGTTATAGCTTCCAGAAACAAACCAAGTGAACAGTTATCTACAAATTACATTTACAGTGAATAGATATTTACTAAAAATTCAAAGCTGATTAAAAAGAAAATTAAATTAAAATTATGGTTGGCAGGCAATGAAAGTATAAATATAAAATAAAACATGAGAAACTCTATGTTAATGGTGTGGAAGTCTTCAAAGGTCAAATAAACTGTAAAATTAATTTGGAGTAAAATGCTACATGTCCTTTCTAACACAATTTTTGGTTTATTGGCATCATTTGGTTTGAAGTTTGTTGGTTTGGAATTGTGTGTCTAACTAGTCAATCTCGTGGTCAGAAATTAAAATCTATAAACAAACCAGCGTTAAATTTTAGTAATCTTTGTGTTATAATATTTACTTGTTCAAAGACTATTAAATTGTGACTGTTTTTATGTCGGACAGTCTTATGTACTGGTTCGGGAAAATCTGGCATGGTGTATCCACACCAAATGAAGATTTTTACTGTATTTTTAAAAAGAATCATTAATGAGGATGACGTTTGAAATAAACTTATTCAAAATCTTATTAAAAGAATTATGCATAAAAGCTGAATGTTTGTATTTCAGATCAAACGAAGATATATATCATCTCTTAAGATTAATTAAACATTTGCATTCAATGCATGGTTTTATTAAGGTATAATTATTAATGGATTCAATTTCCACACTAGATGATACACGTGAAGATACAAATGTTTTTATAAATAAAAAGAAAAGAAAAGAAGAACTAAGCATGGAAGCAATGACATTTTCCCTCACAATTCCTTGTAATAAAAATTTGAATCTAGCTGGCCATATTCACAAGCATACATGCTGATTCTATTATTTAAAAAAAAAAGTATTTCTTTTGTATAAAAGTGACACAATTTGGCCAAAAAGCCACCCAAAATGTTTGTATCAATACGTTTTCACACACAGGGCTGAATATAAACTTATCTATCGATTACGTGCATTATTTCCTTACTAGTACTCTGTATATCATCGAGCAGATGGCCACCACCAGATGGCGTGCTACTAGTGTATGTTTTCAGATTCTGACTATGCAACTGTAGCCTAGATAAGAGCTCCCGTGCGTGAAACTTGGCATGGGGCGGTAGTGAGTCTATGTATTGACAACACAGTGCATAGAAAGACTGAACTTCCTCCGACAAAAGCATAAAGTTTGTGCTCGACTTGTTCCCCGCCACAGCCAACTTATCAATACACGATTTCAACTTGGAAGAAGCCTGTAGAATTGAGTCTTTTGATACTGAAGCCGACTCTGAATCGGATGGCTGGTCACTGGGCTGCTCGGGTCCCAGCTCGACCAGTGACCTCTCCATCTGATCCAGACTGGCCTTAATGTTGCCCTGCATCAACCTCTGCAAAGGAATGACAGGTTTGTAAATACCATCGTCTATGTCATCAGTTTGTTTTTTAGACAAATCATTTATTCCGAGAATAGCATCGCTGTTCACCAGGTCAAGGTTGGTCTCCTTGACGCTGTTAACTTTACCAAATGTTTTAAACAACGACACAGCATTTGATGCGTCATCTTTAGCAGGCTTTTGTTGTGAACCTTGAAAGAACTTATTTTTACCGAAGCTACTACTATCATTTCCATCAGCATCCTTGGGACTGCCGTCAGCCTGCGAAGATTTGGATTTGACAGAGAAGGGCGGTCTTGGAGGAAGAGAGTTTTGATCGTGGACTCCATCAGAAGCCTGGCTGAGATCTGAGCCCTGTGGGTGATGGAAAGGCTTGTGAGGCACGCGAGGTCCCGGGCGGAGGTCATCTTGTGAGAAAGGCGCCATTGGCTGTTCAGTGTTTGCATCTCCGAAATTTCTCGAGAAACGCGGACTTGGTTTCGGTTTTTGTGTCACACTACTAATGTTATCCGTCTGCACATCGGAGGCTTTTGTCAGATCCGTCTCAGACTTATACGACGTCAGATCGGTCTTGCTACTACCCACACAGTTTGCTTTGCCAGATGTCAGGTCAGATTTATGCCTCTGCAGCACGCCTGCATAGTGGGCCTGGGGAGTTGTGTTTTCGGCTATAACGTGAGTAGACTGTGATTTCACGACAGCCGATGGTTTGACATTTGGTTCAGGCTTAATGCCTGGATCACTGTCGTCCTTCGTAGGCTTGCTGTTAGCACTGGAAAGTTGACCATTAAAGTTCATAGGTGGACATGAAATGACACTAGCCGTGTCGGTTCCTGAATCATGGTCTTCCACTGTGGGCAAGTCCCGATTATGATTGTTCTGTTCATGCTCCATCGATGCCAAATAGGCACCAATGCGGACACCTTTGGGAATTGTTCCATACCTATTGATTGCTTTTGCAACATTTGCTACATCTAATTTCCCTACTGCGACAGACCCCCCACTAGAATCGACACTGACAGAAGAATGTTTAAGCTCTGGCCTCGAAGAATCCAACACTTTTTTACGAACTGAGGGATTCTGCGGCAGTGGCAAGGCTTTTTTAGGGTATTGGCCCCCGATTTGAGGACTTGGTTCAACTGTTTGTGAAAATTGTTCTGGCTCTTCACCATCTTTAGTACGTTTGTCATACTTTTTGTCCAAATCAATACTTGCCAGTGAAGACTTCTTTCTACCACTACTTCTCTCAATATCAGCTTTATCAAATTTGCGAGCATTGGCCTCAGAAATTAAATACTTTGACTTATCAATTTGAGCCATTTTAAGTGTATCTTCACTTTTATTTTGAACGTCATCACCAACGAACTTGTCTTTAGCATCTGTTCTAGATATGAACTTAGGTGAGCCACTATTGTGTTTTGAGCGAGGGGCAAGGGCCGCAGTCCGAGAACTGGGATCAATTGTCAGCATTAAAGCACTGTTGTCCCATGGGCCATCATATGTGTTTTCGTTTTCAGCAATCGTTGAACTTTCAATTTTAGCTTTTTGTAGCTTCATTCGTGATTTGAGCTCAGTGTCGAGTTCGGACTTTTCCCCGCCCGCTTCTCGACACGAAGTAGTCCGGCGCGGGGGAGCTGGGGCTGGACCTCCTTTCTTACGAGATGATTTCCGGGAAAGAATTTCGGAAACTCTTCTTAACGTGATATCAGCATCATTCAATGGAGGTAACACTCGTCTTCCCGCTGGTGGAGTTGGACCTGAGGCAGAAAAAACTAAACATTTTAAACATGATTTTACGTTTGCATCAAGACAACTCGCACACATAAATATATATGCATGTAACTTTGGAACGTGCTACACCAAATACGATTCTCATGTAACAGGAGGGGTCTGCTGCTTTCATATGATGTCATTTACCTGTGTGTTGACATCATCCAGTTTTCCTTTACCTTTAAAGTACAATAGTAAACTGCAAAATGGAGGATGTGAATAGCCTGTATCACTTTTGTACGACGTTGACGTCATAAATAGAACCAAACTGAACTGGAATGGGTTCAAAGCACTTCGAAGCGCATTTGGTGTAGCAACAATAGAGTTTTTAATAAACATAAATAAGTATCATTTGTTATTATTCAACTTGTTTCATTTCACAAATGAAAAATTAACTGTTTAATTTGGAAAAAACCCTGAAGTAAACAATAAGATTTATTAATGTTCTTTCAGTTTTCACGAACACCTGTTAACATATTGCTATATTCAAAAGCTGTTATCTGTTTTGCATTTCAAATAACAAATTTTTTAAAAAATAAATGTTTTTTTAAATATCTTATACTTATAAAAGTTAATATTTTAAACCCCAAAAATTAAAAACAATTTGAATAAAAACCCTAATTAATAAATGAGGTTCATAAATGTTAGTCCAGGTTCCATAATAAATGATTAAAAACAAAGATTAATGTCAGGGAATTTCAAAACCAGATCCTTATATTACAGAATTTATTTTTTTACATTTTATTTATCTATTCAGAACCACAAAACAAAAAACATACTAAAAAATTAGTCTAAGTTAAAGGTGGGGACAATTAAGGCATTTGGCCTGGTATGCATATTCAACAATATATACTCTTCAAAAAAAGAAACGCAAAAGGGTACAAATGGGTTATAACTCCGATTTTATGTTTCCTACCGGTTCATGCTTTGTAAATATAAGGTCATTGCATGTCCCAAACACATTCCCACGGTTACATTCGATAAAACGCAGCTACTGTACAATAAAGTTCCAAAATGTGAATATTCGCAAAAACGCAGCCATGTGCAAACCATGTCACCACTGCACGTGCGTTGTCTGCACGTGCAACATGAACACCGACAGTATAAAAGTGCAGGGTGTTCGCTTGCCTGGCCTCTGTATCTGGCCGACAGTTGACAATCCAGGACATGCCACGTCTCAGTGAACCGCAGAGAAACAATGCCATCGGCCGACTAGACGCAGGCGAATCCAGAACGGCCGTTGCCAGGGCATTCCATGTGTCCCCAAGCACCATCTCCAGACTGTGGGACCGTTACCAGCAACATGGATCAACACGTGACCTCCCTAGATCCGGTCGACCACGGGTCACTACCCCCGGGCAGGACCGCTACATCCGGGTATGCCACCTTCGGGAACGATTGACTACTGCCACCTCCACAGCCGCAGCAATACCAGGTTTGCGCAGGATATCCGACCAGGCCGTACGGAACCGCCTACGTGAGGTAGGAATTCGTGCCAGACGTCCAGTTCGAGGTGTCATCTTAACACCACAACACCGTCGACTCCGACTGCAGTGGTGCCAGATTCATCGACAATGGCCTCAACTGCGATGGAGACAGGTGTGGTTCAGTGACGAGTCCCGATTTCTGCTCCGACGTCATGATGGAAGATGTCGCGTGTATAGGCGTCGTGGTGAATGTTATGCGGCAAACTGCGTGCAGTAAGTGGACAGATTCGGCGGGGGTAGTGTCATGGTGTGGGCAGCCATCTCACACACTGGCAGAACTGACCTGGTCCACGTGCAGGGCAACCTGAATGCACAGGGCTACATTGACCAGATCCTCCGGCCACACATCGTTCCAGTTATGGCCAACGCCAACGCAGTGTTCCAACATGACAACGCCAGGCCTCACACAGCACGTCTCACAACGGCTTTCCTACAGAACAACAACATTAATGTCCTTCCTTGCCATCGATATCACCAGATTTGAACCCAATTGAGCATCTATGGGACGAGTTGGACCGACGCCTCCGACAGCGACATCCACAGCCCCAGACCCTGCCCGAGCTGGCAGCAGCCTTGCAGGCCGAGTGGGCCACCATCCCCCGGGACGTCATCCGTACTCTGGTTGCTTCAATGGGCAGGCGGTGCCAGGCAGTTGTCAACAAACGCGGAGGCCATACCCGGTATTGACTCCAGATGACCTTGACCTTGGTGGTGTGTCCCTATCACTTACTCACAATGGACTAGAGTGAATTGTGAACAATCCTGCAACATTTGGTAATTATCGGACTCACCATTCAATAATTAAATCAATTCTCCAAATGTTACGACAATGTGGTTTTGCGTTTCTTCTTTTGAAGAGTATATAATGCACATTATTGCATAATATCAACAAGTATAATCGTATAGTTAATTAATAAAACGGTTAAATGTGACGGCTATTATATAGAATGGGCGCAGCCATTTTGTACTATCCCAGTGAATACGCCCTCTGGCGAGCTGGTGGTTACGTAATACCTAACGTGTCACATCAGGAATTAGTTATCGAACTGAAGAAACAAAACACCTGATTTTTGCAGATGCATCGCAATGTTCTATAACAATATCCATCCTAGTAAGCCAGCACCAATTTATATATTATTTTTCAATACAAAATAAACCACCATTGTCAAAGTGTTTAAATAACTGCATTATGTTTCGTACATAAATTAACCCACGTACTGAAACAATAATCGGAGCGTTTTCTTGGTTAATTGGGCTTTTCTTTCCGTGGCCTTTTTGTGGTTCCTGATTGGCAGGTGTATATTCAGATGGTCCCCAGACACTGTTTCTAGACACACTAAAAACACGTGCCTCTTTTATGAAGATCACAGGGTATTGTGTGATAACAGCACGGATACACCTCAAATCGTAATGGACATTACCAACCGCCCTGCTTTATTACTGTAAGTAATTCTGTAAAACCCTTGATTAAGTAGACTTTCCCATCTAAAATCACAAAACTGACCAATTACGTCGTCCCAAAGAAACGAAAAGTATCACTTGGGTATCGTAAGTGGTCGTTTTTGCTCGAACGTACCTTACCAATAGACCCAATAGTATTTTTTCTTTGGATTTAAAAAAAATAAATAAATACTATAACTCCATTACGTTCTATTGATGTAACCTGAAATATATTTAATTAAATAGTTTATTATACTATCAAGTCATTTATGTTGTTTTACAAGTCAGGTTGATGAAAGCGAAGCACCTTGTCGTAAATTAGAGCGTTTGGTTACACTGTGCATAAAGAAGATGGACGGAGCTGACATCACTTCGCCCCAAGCTATACCACCGGACGTCACAAAAATGAAACAAAATGGCTGCCCCCAGTTAGCAGAAATAATCATGGTTTTTCATTAACTCTAAAATTACGCGTTTTTCATTTGTTAAAGTGTCAGTATGTGTTGGTGGTCCGGGTATGCATCTTTCTAACACATAAGGCTCTTGTTTGAGTTTACCCTACCTTTAAACAAATTTCTGGATGTTCAATCATCAATCAATAGATGCTGGTTTATGAATCCACTGATTATTTACAAATGGTAATTCGTAAATACTTCACTATTTCCTTTTGTTTCCTGTTGACAAAATCTAGCCCCCTCCCCCATAAAAACCTTGAAAATTTAACCAAAATAATTAATAAAAGTAATAAACTTTCCCTTTAAATTTTAATTGAAGGATTGAGCAGTTTAATGCTAGAGGTAACCTCAATATATATCACAACACACATGGTTATCTGGCAAACTTTAATTAGAAAAATAACAGTTGCAGTTTATGAAGTTGAAGGTTAAACACCTTGAACAAATTACGTATGCAGGCAATATTACCTGCACTTGAACGTCCATCACCTAACATCTCAGAACTATCAAAATTTTGATTACGAGATTTCTTTGAAGGCAGACTTGGCACTTTTTTCTTCTCGCTCTTTTCCAATTCCTTTTCCACTTCTGCAAAAGCCATTGTTATTGGTTAATTATTAACACCATCTCCAAATTAACAATGGATAAATACTTTTAAAATATAAATGGATGTTAATGTATTATATATGGGATATACAAAAAAAAAATCAAAAAAATCAATCATACCTGGTTCTAGGAGTAGGAGGAGTTGCACATTTGTCGTCTATACGAATAGGGTAAAATATATTCAAACATAACATGTTAAAAAAGTAAAAAGCTGAAGCTGAAATCCAAGACATTTGCAATTTATAATTAAACACAAATACAAAACAAGCACACATTGGACGTCTTGCCTGTCATGTTATCTGTTATATAACGATAACTGATATACAAGTAATTGGTGATATTCTTTCATCCATAGCGTATGTGTATGTCCAAAACTAGAACTCAGTTTATAAGAATCAGACCTACATGAAAACGTTAATGATGACACATAAGTAACAAGTGCTTCACCTCTGTGACTTTCACAGTAGCTGAGAGATGATCAGAAAAATGTATAAATATTTTTCTTATACCTCTTAAAAGTAAAATCCAGAAACAAGAAGAGGCATAGACATCTGTTCACAGCTTGTATTAAAATTAACTCAATATAAATATTTTTAAGTGTCTTAATCTATTTTGGATGTTCATATTCATGAACATCTAGATAAACTAAACTGTAAATGACCGTGTGCTTAAGAAGCAGTTTTTTGTTGTTTTTGTTATTGAAATATTTCTGCTGTTACTCAACATTAAATGTTTTACTGTTTTCTATTTATAAACTCTTGCCAATATCTAAAGAAGTAGTGTAATAACTGGACTTGCTTATGTATGAACATGATGGTTAAAATCTTATTTGTTTAACAATCTGGTGTGACTGCAGACAAGGCATACAAATTAATGTTTAATAAACTGTTTTGAAACAGAAGTATTATTATTAAAAAGTAAAAGAAACTCACCTTCACTAATACTGGAAATATCAAACATATTTTCTAAACAGAAGTGGATGTCTTGGAACGTAGGTCGATCTTTTGGCTCCCACTGCCAGCCTGTTAAAATGCAGGACATTTTATTAGTGTATATATACTGAATTTATTGTCCGAACCAAATTGTTAACAACTACGAAAAATTACTCTCCTACCTTTAATTGCCTTTAGATTTCCTCCAAAGTTTGTCCAGACACAAATCGCAAAAAAACCACTACAAATATACAGATTCCCCACTCGAGACTGCACCAATGTCGCCGATATCGTCTTTTCTGAGATTGCATAGGGAAAAATACATGCAGTTTTCTGCCGTCTGCCATGTTGCTTTTTTATGGAATGCTCTTCAAGAGGGGTGAAAGCCTCCAAAGTATGTGACACAATTAATATGAAATCAATGATCTCTAGTGGTATCATTCAAAAAAAAAAATCAAAAAAAAAAAAATTAAAAATAATATGACGTCATCGCGTTTGCTTTTATATCATAACATGTTATGACGTTGTTAGATTAAGTCCTATCCTTTCACCCCTCTTGAAGAATATTCCATAAAAAGTCAAAATGGCAGCTGATACGAAATTACATGCGAAGTCGATATAGGTGACATAGTTATCATCTGGTATGTGGAATCTGTGTCATTGTAATGGTTTTTTCAAGATTTCTGTCTGGACAGACTTTGGAAGAAACCTAACGGCAATTAAAGGTAGGAGAGTAATTTTTCGTAGTTGTTAACAATTTGGTTCGGACAACAGATAGGCCACCATCCAGTTAATAACTTAAGTCTGATTATAAATGACAATACCACATGACAAGCAATTAACTTTACATATAGTCTACTGTGAAAAATACAAAAACAAATCTGATATTACCGAAACGACCTAACAATTAAGATATCCCTGAACTTATTTTTAATTAATTTTGAAATGACAAAAAAAAAAAAGAAAAAAAAAAGAAGAAGAAAAAACCCAGTAGTAGGCTCCACATCTAATGAAATATACTCATACAACAAGCCTAACATTTTTGTAACAACGTGCAACTGTTAACTGATATTGAAAACCACTTTGCCAGTAACCACAACCAGTACAACAAATGCAGTCATGTAAACTGATATCCCAGTCAACAAATGAAATACATGTAATACGACTATACCCCACAATCCGATTATGATGATTCTACTCTAAGATAACCGTTATCCAAGTTTGAAGCGATCTGAAGGTGACAGTTTTGTGATGTGTTTTCAGCATCATCATGACTTACACTTAAGCATGAGTTGATACACATTGGCAGGACAACCAGAAGGTCGCTCCATTCTGTAGCCTCGCTCCAACAGATGATACACGTCAGTCAGCTCCACACCGGGGTACGGGGACATTCCAAAAGTGGCCAGTTCCCATAGTAACACACCAAACGCTGAACAGAAGATAACACAGTGAATATTAGTAACATAAAAACAAAGTAAAATACATAATGTGTCCACAATAAAACCTCATAAATCCAGAGCTTATGGATTTAAAAAAATATCAGAATACTTTAAGGTTGTATTGGAGCGTCTGTGCAAAGTTGTCTCCCTTAAATAACCAGGCAAAAGAAATATAAAAAAAAAATATCAACACATAACACAAATTTTGTTGAATGAAAATAAAAATACAGGTCATCAGACTGAACAGTTCAATACAAATACAGGTCACCAGACTGAACAGTTCAATACAAATACAGGTCACCAGACTGAACAGGTCAATACAAATACAGGTCATCAGACTGAACAGTTCAATACAAATACAGGTCATCAGACTGAACAGTTCAATACAAATACAGGTCACCAGACTGAACAGTTCAATACAAATATGTTTAACTCTGCAGCAGGAAGTCGCCAATCTTTTATTTGACAACTTTATTATCAAAGCAGTTTCTAAAATAGTTGGCTTCTTCATTCTGTGTGGGGCTGGACGTAGCCCAGTGATAAAGCGTTCACTTGATGAGCGGTCGGTTTGGGATCGATCCCTGTCGGTGGACCCATTGGGCTATTTCTTGCTCCAGCCAGTGCACCACAACTGGTACATCAAAGGCCGTGGCATGTGCTATCCTGTCTGTGGTATGGTGTATATAAAAGATCCCTTGCTGCCAATCGAAAAAGAGTAGTGCATGAAGTGGCGACAGAGGGTTCCCCCTCTCAATATCTGTGTGGTCCTTAACCATATGTCCGATGCCATATAACCATAAATATAATGTGTTGAGTGTGTCGTTAAATAAAACATTTCCTTATTTCTTCATTCTGTAATTTGTACAGACATATTTCTCTCTTTTCCTTGACTGTAACTGCAGAACATGTTTGTGTTGTGGGTGATATTGATAGATATCCTTTGTCATATGTACACAAATATCATAAATGATAATTAAAAAAAACTGGTTTCAATTATTTGTTACTAAAAATTGGACACTGTTAAAAATATTTTTGGAAGCCACAACTGTCCAATCTTTGGAGATGTTTTTAAGAAACCAGCATACCCCAGACATCGGACTTGGTTGAGAATTTGTTGAAAGCTAATCCTTCTGGTGCCGTCCATTTAATAGGGAACTTGGCCCCAGCGTGGGCCGTGTAGGTATCGTCCTTCATCAGCCGCGCCAGACCAAAATCAGCGACCTTGACTAGATGGTTCTCACTCACAAGGCAGTTCCTAGCAGCTAGATCTCTGAAATACATGAAGCAGATCACACTGACTTTATGTCTGACATTTAAGAGTCGATCATTAATAACAGGGCTAGCTTTGGGTGATCACAATATTACACCAAATTATCTCAAAAATGCAAATCTATAGTTATTTTCCAACAAAATATCAATGATTACACCAATGTTTTTTTCCGTCAAATTAAAATAAATTTTACCAATTGTTTTTAAAATTCGCAATTGGTGAAGTTGACAAGTGGCAAAGCTAGCTCTGAATAAATCTATGTGCTGTGATAGTGTCACATGAACCCCCCCCCCCCCCCAAAAAAAAACCCTGTCACATAAAAATTTCTTCTTCTCTATTCTAACACTCAACAGAAGTGTGATTTTCTACTATTTGCAAAGATACATAGTATTAAAACACATGATAACAGACTGCTAATTTGCATTAAAACATTTGAATATAATCACTAATATTGATAATAAACAACTTTATTAAAACTGTAGGTGTTTGTCTTTGTGTTCATAAATGATGATATACTAAGGCGAGGCAAGATTGTAACGGTAATTAACACATCATGGGGGATGTTAAAAATAAATTGGACAGAATTATTTTATTAATTATATTTAATATTGGTCACTGATCTGAAAGTCTTATTTCTCTTTTGTCTTTTTAGTTATGATATAAATGTTCAGGTTTATGTAAATACAACATGGTAAATATACTTGGCCAAATAACATGTACACCTATTCACATTAAATCCAACCATTACAAACAAAATAAAGCATAATTGAAGATGCATCCATCACAATGAATAATACTAGACTGGTGAAACACCAGAAACGAATGGTGAAAATAAAAGAAATATTCAAATTTTAATACTCTCAGTAATAACTTAACTTTACCACAGCGATTTGTGAGTCTGATCTTTGAGTCTGATATGGCTAAAGTATTTTTTGTTACCTATGGATAAACATCCTGTCTTCTAGGTAGGCCATTGCTGATGCAATCTGCGTTGCCATGTACATGAGCACAGTGGGGCCAAGCTCATTTTTATTACTGCTCCGCAAGAAGTCCAGCAGGTTGCCCAGAGCCATGAACTCAGTTACGATATAAAATGGGGGTTCTCGTGTGCAGACACCTACAAAAAACATCATAAAATGTATTAAACTGTAAATAGCTAATGACATGAAACCAGTTCCTTGAAAACAGTTTTAGATTATGACTAATTGCCATCACAAAACATGTTAACAGTTATGGACAGAGAGACAGAATATGACAAAAACTAATATGTCAATTACCTCTGGGATTAATTGCAACTGGATATTAGTCAAAGTAGTTTTCATTCAATTCTGTTTATTTTTATAAGCCAAATTTGGTATTTGCTCATTAAACAAATATTTCAGTAAAATACTTGATGATTTTTTTTAATCTTCTACTAAAGTGATACTGAAGACACAGCTACTAAAAAAATTATCATTCAAGGAAGCAGGGTGTGTATAATAAAAAAATAAAAAACAAAAAAACAAGCCAAAAATAAAAATCAGGAAAAAAAAAACCCAAGCAAAAAAAACCCACTACATCATAAATAAACATTTCAAAATCTTACCCAGCAACTGAACAAGATTTGGATGTTTCATCTCTTTCATAATTGCAGCTTCTTCCAGAAAATCTTTCAGTGCCATAGTATCCTCCTAAAATTATTAGACAATTTGAGTATTAAGTATGTTGTTTGTAGGAACCACAGACAACACTATGACTTGGGCACAATCAATTGTAAATGTCTAGGTTCTTAAGATAAAATATTTCTTCTCCTAATACAAGAAAAGTAAGAAACAATTTTGCTCTCATATTTTATGCTATGTTTTATTGGTTCAATAACCATACAAGTATAATTTTGAAATTATTATAAACATTATTTGAACTCAACACATTATTTATTTAAACACAGCTACACTATAGAATGTTGTTAAACACCTGACTGTAAACAATTACATATATATACAATATCATTTTCTACACAACTTTTTTTTTAAATTTCATAAAAGATGGCACAACAGCAACGAGAGCCACATTACCTTGAGAGTCTTCACAGCCACGGTCTTGTTGTACCTCTTCCACACAGCCTCGTACACATCTCCATACTGGCCTCCTCCTACACCAGGCACAATGGAAAGTAATTAGAAAATCTAGCTGAAGACAGTTCGAAAAGCACAACTTACACTTAGCAAAAGCTTTGATATAGCTAATTTTTATAATGAAACATGTCATGACAGTTAATGTTTTAACAGTTTGAAAAGCACAACTTATACTTGGCAAAGGCTTTGATATAGCTAATTTTTATAATGAAACATGTCATGACAGTTAATGTTTTAACAGTTTGAAAAGCACAACTTATACTTAGCAAAAGCTTTGATATAGCTAATTTTTATAATGAAACATGTCATGACAGTTAATGTTTTAACAGTTTTAAAAGCACAACTTATACTTGGCAAAAGCTTTGATATAGCTAATTTTTATAATGAAACATGTCATGACAGTTAATGTTTTAACAGTTTGAAAAGCACAACTTATACTTAGCAAAAGCATTTTTATAATGAAACATGTCATGACAGTTCGGAAAGCACAACTTACACTTAGCAAAAGCTTTGATATAGCTAATTTTTATAATGAAACATGTCATGACAGTTCAAAAAGCTAAACTCACACTTAGCAAAAGCTTTGATGTAGCTAATTTTTATAATGAAACATGTCATGGCAGTTAAATGTTTAAACAGTTTGAAAAGCAGAACTTACACTTAGCAAAAGCTTTGATATAGCTAATTTTTATAGTGAAACGCGTCATGACAGTTCGAAAAGCACAACTTACACTTAGCAAAAGCTTTGATGTAGCTAATTTTATAATGAACCGTATCATGACAGTTAATGTTTTAACAGTCTGAAAAGCACAACTTATACTTAGCAAAAGCTTTGATATAGCTAATTTTTATAATGAAACGTGTCATGACAGTTAATGTTTTAACAGTTTGAAAAGCACAACTTATACTTGGCAAAAGCTTTGATATAGCTAATTTTTATAATGAAACGCGTCATGACAGTTCGAAAAGCACAACTTACACTTAGCAAAAGCTTTGATATAGCTAATTTTTATAATGAAACGTGTCATGACAGTTAATGTTTTAACAGTTTGAAAAGCACAACTTATACTTGGCAAAAGCTTTGATATAGCTAATTTTTATAATGAAACGCGTCATGACAGTTCGAAAAGCACAACTTACACTTAGCAAAAGCTTTGATATAGCTAATTTTTATAATGAAGTGTCATGACAGTTAATGTTTTAACAGTTTGAAAAGCACAACTTATACTTAGCAAAAGCTTTGATATAGCTAATTTTTATAATGAAACGTGTCATGACAGTTAATGTTTTTAAATATTATAGTTGACTCCTTCTAAATTGATATCCGTTTCATCTCAAAATCTGTCTGAAGCAGGTAAGTCTGCAATCTCCATCTGCAGTACATGCACAGTCTAAACCAATATAGTACAGTAATCAAACTCGGATTTGATTTAGAGAGGTCCCTGCAAAATGCACACAATTATTTCATTCATAAATGTAAAAAGATTAATCACACATCAGAACCAAAGTGAAACTTCTCCAAATAGAACATTTTATTGGGTTACCGAAGAGTTCAATTATGGAGACGTAACTCTTAAATAATCAAATGAACTGTTCAATTTGGAAGTTTTGAGTTTATAGGAATCAATATGTTTCACTTTGCTCCATGTAAAGAAAGGTAACTGTGGTCAGATTACCCAGCCTGTGCTTCATGGCGATCTCTGTCCGTTCTATTTCCCACTTGTCTGGCTCGGGGCTCACGCCAAACACGGTCGGTTTGTTTCTCTTTGGTGCAGGGTACAGAAGCGTTGTCACTAGCCCATCAGAATGGATGGAATGATGATGAACTAGCTCAGCCAGTGTGTTGAAGCGATGTTCTGATGTTACATAAACCTGCAAGAAAATTGAGAATTGAAGAAAAGGGGGAAAAAATTGTTTAACACTTTTAAAATATGGTAGCCTAACACCTGTTGCTAGTGTTTTTGGTGAATATCGCCCTATATTTTTTGAATTTGTATGCTTCTGAATAATGCTATAAAAGGCGAAGTGTAATTGGTCGATATTTAAATGGTTATTTATAGATGGAATGTCACCTGGACATGGGAGTCCACGCAATGCTGTTAGATCTACTGGTAGACCAGTAGAGCTAATTTTAATCAGATTGTCTTAGATTAGTATCTATCAACTGGTTTACCTTTATTAAAATTCAAGCTGAACAGACAAAAGTTATTCTTTCTAACAAATGCCACCATTTTTGTTAACACTGGTACCCAAAGATTCATTATTTATTACATAGTAGGTGTAATGTAAATGGTCACCAGCCAGTTTCATTACACCAAATCAATTTCCATCACCAATAAGTCCATAATAACATAAATGAAACAGAATCAAATGAATGGATATCATGTAATGCTTCAGTAATCAGCTGTTAAAGGCGCAGACCCTAATCTACAAACCTGCAACTCATTTGGATAAAAGTTACAACAGAGTGAAAGAAGAGTATGTGACGTTAAAAAGGGAAATAGCCTTAAAAATAGACTAGAACTCGAATCAATAAACTGCTACTTCTCAGACACACATGCATTTTTAAAAATATGAAACATTATTTTTTTGGTATTAGAAACACCAGGATGACCAGAAACACTTTGGTTCTACGGAAATGGATATCTAAAGAATAAAATATAAGTACTGTTTGATTTCAATGATCACAGACGGCTCTAATAGTGAAAAATATGCTGTAGTGTTTAAAAACTAGGGACTGTCCCTTTAAATCATTGACTGTTGTTTTGCTCATCCAGCTCTAAATATTCATGTGAAAATCTGTTCATAAAGGCAAGACAAAAGGTAACCCCCTCCAACCCACCCCCTAAAAAGAGAAAGAACAAGAAGCAAAAAACAAACCTGAATAAATGCCATCCAGTGACTTAACTCACCTTGCCACTATCCTGGTTTTCACTGATCCGATAGTGGTACACCCGACCTTCGAACCGTACAGAAATTGATCTTTGACCAGGACTACTTTCACTTTCACGCACAAGAAAACTCCCATTGATGCCACTGCTGAGTAAGTACTCCGAGGCATTCCTTGATATCTGTCCGTGGTACCAGGAGAACTTGTCGAGACTGTTCACGGGAGCGATGTAGTTGCTGGGGACCCAGCCGACCATGCCATTCCGGTTCTTCACTTCACACCACTCTCCGCCTTTGTTGTACCCCAGGATTGTCGTCTGCTCACCTGTGAACAAAAATTAATTAAAAAAAATATTAATACTTACAAGAAGTAACAAATTGTTTAACATATATGTTTTGTGTACCAGACCTCTATTTGACAGGTGAGCAATGGCTCGCGCCCGCTTATTTAACACAGTTCTGAAAAACGGAAATTGGTGAGTGTTTTTGTGCTGTCTGTCATTTTTTTCTAAGGCCATAAACAAAATAGATTCTATATTTCCATTCCCACCCACCTTGAGGATAGAGGCCCATGATTTTGTGAGAGGGGGGGAAAAAAAGAGAGAAAAAAAAGGTATAGGTGCCGTATTTCCAATGTGCTGAAGAAAAAAAAAATGAAAAAAAAATCATTTCACCTTTTTACTTTTATTTTGAAAAAAACATATTATTTATTATGGGCTAAAAGAAATTTACTTTGTTATATTTATAAGTTTGTGGAACTGCTTTCCATATTTAAAATTTCTTGCCTGGAATTATTATCATAGGAGCAACGCATTGTTTACAAATAGACAGGCCTGTAGGTTGTATAAAATGCTGTAAGTGCAAGGACAATGTTTTTGGTTGCCTGAAATGAAACTGCATTATAAATTTTTACTTGTTCACTGGACAACCATTGAGGTCCATTTTGCTTGTTGAAGCAGATTTTCCCTTGTCAGAACAAACGGACAAGTGCTTATTTTGAACACTGTCGGTTCGAAAGCATAAAATTATGAACTAGAATCCCAATATATCTAATTTAAACAATGTTTAGGATTCTGGCAAATCCTAAAAAGAATATCCCCAAATTTAATGCCTTCATATGTAAATATTGCTTGCTTTATTATAAGTTGATTATTTTACATACACCATACATTTGTCAAGTTTCAAGTAAACAATATGTAATGAAAACAAATTATTATAAATTACTGTCACTGCCAAACATTTAAAATACAACTGTATTTGTGTCAAAAAGAACCTTATTTATTTTTAACTTCAATAAATTAACGTGTTAAAAATTTCTAGAATACTTGTACCTAAACTCGAGCATGTATTCTTTGCAAGGACAGCATTTGTAAATATTTTGTTTTATTTTGAAGGGTTACCTTTAACAATACTGATTGGCTGTCTCCCCTAGCCTGAATGTCGTAAAGCCTAACAAACAAATTGGGTTTTGAAGGGTTACCTTTAAACAATGTTGATTTGGTTGTCTCCCCCAGCCTAAAAGTCGTAAAGCGCCACAAACAAATTGGGTTTTGAAGGGTTACCTTTAACAATGTTGATTTAATTGTCTCCCCCAGCCTGAAAGTCATAAAGTGCCACAAACAAATTGGGTTTTGAAGGATTACCTTTAATAATGTTGATTTGGTTGTCTCCCCCAGCCTGAAAGTCGTAAAGCGCCACAAACAAATTGGGGTCATCTTCATGTTGTCCTGTCAGCAGGTTTTCCTTTGACATCCACTTGGAGCCCAGGAGGTTGAGAGGTGCATCGGGGAGGGGGCGGTTTTGGAGGAGGGCTTCTGCAATAAAACATAATTAAATGTACTTTTACATTTTAACTCAAGTTCAAACTATGAATTTTTACCAATATCTAGGTTAATTTAGCCAAGTCATCTGTACTGAATATAAGATAATATGTGATTAACAAAAGAAGACAAAAACAAAAACAAAAAAATTAAAGAAAACAAGCCCTAATACAAAATACCAGTGTAAATTTATGTAACTGTACCATGCAACATTAAATATATATATTATCACTGATAACAATCTATAATGCTAAATACATGTATTGATCCAACGATAAATGACTGACATCCATCATTATATATGATGTTCGTATATGAACAAAGATGACAATATTCTTACTGGGTACAATGTACAGGGCCATAACTCTGCAAACCCATGATGCAACAGCACTGTAATAAACTATGTGTTTGACCTTCAAACTGCTCAAGAAGTCAACAGTGTAAGATAAGCTACTTTTACAACATTGTGCCGGACAGACACTAGGTGAACAAATATAAACTGGACAAAAGCTGCTGAGGGAGAATACAATGATCAGTACATTAACAGGTATACAGAAATAAATAAATAAGGGAACACTTGGTAAACTGTAGACACAAATTTCTGTTACTATTAGCGCCGCACTGTCTGTATAACGTACAAAGGTATAATGTCAGTAATCATTGTGCGAAATAAGTACTTGTCCATTTGTCATGACAACTGGAAATCTGCTCGGACAAACAAAATGTACCTCAATGCACTGAACAGTGGACAAGTAAAAATGTTCAATGCAGTTTCATTTTTTGAGCAATAAAAAACAGACAAGTGAAAATATTTGTAGGTTAGTAATATGTTAACTTCCAGACACTATGGATGAGGATTTTGGTTGCAGTCACTCTTTGCTGTTAGTATTCATGTGATTGATCCCTTATTTCTTTCACTCAGTATATTTACCACATGAAAAATAACAAGACAGGAAGTAGAAAAACAAAGTAAAGTACTGTCAGTCTGTCAAGCAGCTTTTCAAAACAAACATGGTCATCAGTCCCCTCCCCTCCCAGCAGTCAAGTAAAAATGAACTTTGTTGAAACTGTATGTAGGTTCATTAATTATGTCACCAGTCCCCTCCTCTCCCAGCAATCAAATAAAAATGAACTTTTTTGAAACTGTATGTAGATTCATTAATGTCATCAATCCCCTCCCCTCCCAGCTGTCAAATAAAACTTTTTTGAAACTGTATGTAGATTCATTAATGTCACCAATCCCCTCCCCTCCCAGCTGTCAAATAAAACTTTTCTGAAACTGTATGTAGATTCATTAATGTCATCAATCCCCTCCCCTCCCAGCTGTCAAATAAAACTTTTCTGAAACTGTATGTAGATTCATTAATGTCATCAATCCCCTCCCCTCCCAGCTGTCAAATAAAACTTTTCTGAAACTGTATGTAGATTCATTAATGTCATCAATCCCCTCCCCTCCCAGCTGTCAAATAAAACTTTTCTGAAACTGTATGTAGATTCATTAATGTCACCAATCCCCTCCCCTCCCAGCTGTCAAATAAAACTTTTCTGAAACTGTATGTAGATTCATTAATGTCACCAATCCCCTCCCCTCCCAGCTGTCAAATAAAACTTTTCTGAAACTGTATGTAGATTCATTAATGTCATCAATCCCCTCCCCTCCCAGCTGTCAAATAAAACTTTTCTGAAACTGTATGTAGATTTATTATGTCACCAATCCCCTCCCCTCCCAGCTGTCAAGTAAAACTTTTCTGAAACTGTATGTAGATTCATTAATGTCATCAATCCCCTCCCCTCCCAGCTGTCAAGTAAAACTTTTCTGAAACTGTATGTAGATTCATTAATGTCACCAATCCCCTCCCCTCCCAGCTGTCAAGTAAAACTTTTCTGAAACTGTATGTAGATTCATTAATGTCACCAATCCCCTCCCCTCCCAGCTGTCAAATAAAACTTTTCTGAAACTGTATGTAGATTCATTAATGTCACCAATCCCCTCCCCTCCCAGCTGTCAAATAAAACTTTTCTGAAACTGTATGTAGATTCATTAATGTCACCAATCCCCTCCCCTCCCAGCTGTCAAATAAAACTTTTCTGAAACTGTATGTAGATTTATTATGTCACCAATCCCCTCCCCTCCCAGCTGTCAAATAAAACTTTTCTGAAACTGTATGTAGATTCATTAATGTCATCAATCCCCTCCCCTCCCAGCTGTCAAATAAAACTTTTCTGAAACTGTATGTAGATTTATTATGTCACCAATCCCCTCCCCTCCCAGCTGTCAAATAAAACTTTTCTGAAACTGTATGTAGATTCATTAATGTCATCAATCCCCTCCCCTCCCAGCTGTCAAATAAAACTTTTCTGAAACTGTATGTAGATTCATTAATGTCATCAATCCCCTCCCCTCCCAGCTGTCAAATAAAACTTTTCTGAAACTGTATGTAGATTTATTATGTCACCAATCCCCTCCCCTCCCAGCTGTCAAATAAAACTTTTCTGAAACTGTATGTAGATTCATTAATGTCATCAATCCCCTCCCCTCCCAGCTGTCAAATAAAACTTTTCTGAAACTGTATGTAGATTCATTAATGTCACCAATCCCCTCCCCTCCCAGCTGTCAAATAAAACTTTTCTGAAACTGTATGTAGATTCATTAATGTCATCAATCCCCTCCCCTCCCAGCTGTCAAATAAAACTTTTCTGAAACTGTATGTAGATTCATTAATGTCATCAATCCCCTCCCCTCCCAGCTGTCAAATAAAACTTTTCTGAAACTGTATGTAGATTTATTATGTCATCAATCCCCTCCCCTCCCAGCTGTCAAATAAAACTTTTCTGAAACTGTATGTAGATTCATTAATCAATCCCCTCCCCTCCCAGCTGTCAAATAAAACTTTTCTGAAACTGTATGTAGATTCATTAATGTCATCAATCCCCTCCCCTCCCAGCTGTCAAATAAAACTTTTCTGAAACTGTATGTAGATTCATTAATGTCATCAATCCCCTCCCCTCCCAGCTGTCAAATAAAACTTTTCTGAAACTGTATGTAGATTCATTAATGTCATCAATCCCCTCCCCTCCCAGCTGTCAAATAAAACTTTTCTGAAACTGTATGTAGATTCATTAATGTCATCAATCCCCTCCCCTCCCAGCTGTCAAATAAAACTTTTTTGAAACTGTATGTAGATTCATTAATGTCATCAATCCCCTCCCCTCCCAGCTGTCAAATAAAACTTTTCTGAAACTGTATGTAGATTCATTAATGTCATCAATCCCCTCCCCTCCCAGCTGTCAAATAAAACTTTTCTGAAACTGTATGTAGATTTATTATGTCACCAATCCCCTCCCCTCCCAGCTGTCAAATAAAACTTTTCTGAAACTGTATGTAGATTCATTAATGTCACCAATCCCCTCCCCTCCCAGCTGTCAAATAAAACTTTTCTGAAACTGTATGTAGATTCATTAATGTCATCAATCCCCTCCCCTCCCAGCTGTCAAATAAAACTTTTCTGAAACTGTATGTAGATTTATTATGTCACCAATCCCCTCCCCTCCCAGCTGTCAAATAAAACTTTTCTGAAACTGTATGTAGATTCATTAATGTCATCAATCCCCTCCCCTCCCAGCTGTCAAATAAAACTTTTCTGAAACTGTATGTAGATTCATTAATGTCACCAATCCCCTCCCCTCCCAGCTGTCAAATAAAACTTTTCTGAAACTGTATGTAGATTCATTAATGTCATCAATCCCCTCCCCTCCCAGCTGTCAAATAAAACTTTTCTGAAACTTATTGTAGATTCATTAATGTCATCAATCCCCTCCCCTCCCAGCTGTCAAATAAAACTTTTCTGAAACTGTATGTAGATTTATTATGTCACCAATCCCCTCCCCTCCCAGCTGTCAAATAAAACTTTTCTGAAACTGTATGTAGATTCATTAATGTCATCAATCCCCTCCCCTCCCAGCTGTCAAATAAAACTTTTCTGAAACTGTATGTAGATTTATATGTCACCAATCCCCTCCCCTCCCAGCTGTCAAATAAAACTTTTCTGAAACTGTATGTAGATTCATTAATGTCATCAATCCCCTCCCCTCCCAGATGTCAAATAAAACTTTTCTGAAACTGTATGTAGATTCATTAATGTCATCAATCCCCTCCCCTCCCAGCTGTCAAATAAAACTTTTCTGAAACTGTATGTAGATTTATTATGTCATCAATCCCCTCCCCTCCCAGCTGTCAAATAAAACTTTTCTGAAACTGTATGTAGATTTATTATGTCACCAGTCCCTTCTCCTCCCACCAGTCAAGTAAAAATTAACTTTGTTGAAACTGTATATAGATTAATTAATTACCTATGCCATCAGTTCCCTCCCCTCCAAGCAATCAAATCAAAATGAACTTTGTTGAAACCGTATGTACCTAGATTCAATCATGATGTCAACATTAATATAAGTTATCCCTATTAATATCACAGAAAATTAAGTACCAAATTTAATACAGTGCATTATATCTATATATCACAACAAAGGGTGATCCAAATTTTAAAAGTTATTTTATTATTTAATTATTTTTTCTAATTCAAAGAATCTACCTCAAGAAGGGGCATGGTGATCCAAGTTAGTACTAACAGAGTCTATGTTTCAACATAGTATAGACATGGCACAACAACAAGTGAGTTTATGGTATGAGTGGGAAATACTCAATGTGCTACCTACATGTAACACTACTCCCTTTAGTGGCTACTTAACACGGGTTTAACTGTCTTAATATTCCTATGCATTCAGCAAGTCTTCAACACTCTATCATAAAGATATCAAATGTGAACTGACCCACACTTAAAAGCGAAACCTGCATAAACATAAGCACATTAATGAACACCACACTCTGGATATCCTGCACAAAGACAACACTCTGCATGTGCCGTGTACACAAAGATACATGTAGCATGCTGTACACAAAGTATGCAGCACAACAACACAGCACGTGGCAGGTGCTCTCTGTGGGGAAGTCTTCAGCATCACTCACCTGCATCCAGCGGATGGTAAGACATGAAGTAAGCCTGCTTCACAACTGTTACATACATGTAGCATGTATGTATGGAAATATCAATTCACTGAGATCGGCTAGCCATGTCGGGTCAACAATGACTAATTTGTTTCTAGTTTGGGATAATGATGCTAATTAATTCATGTTGTGCTGACCAGACCAATTATCATTATGCTCAGTTTCTGAAATCGTTCTGTTCTTACGCCTATAATTCATCATAAGTATGATTAGCCGCCATACATGTCATGTTTTAGCATTTACGGCTGGAGGCAAGAAGGAAATTAGTGTCACACCAAAGACTATACTGGGACTTGTTAACTAGTAAGTCAAGGGAGTACTGAAGAACTCATCCGGAACTTCATGTACAAGTCTGAAGCAGGAATTGAAATAATAACAAGAAGAATATCTGAAATTTTGTTTTAACAAAAACACCACCACCTAAATTTTAATCAACTGTTTGCTGTTTAAATATAAGTTACTACACACACAAGTATCACTATCAATAAAATGAAAATAGTTGTATGAATGAATAACAAAATTTCAATGTGTTTGATAATGGGAATTGTAAACTTCATAAAAGTGTGTGTACCGGCCTCAGTGGCGTCGTGGTTAGGCCATTGGTCTACAGGCTGGTAGGTACTGGGTTCGGATCCCAGTCGAGGCATGGAATTTTTAATCCAGATACCGACTCCAAACCCTGAGTGAGTGCTCCGCAAGGCTCAGTGGGTAGGTGTAAAACACTTGCACCGACCAGTGATCCATAACTGTTTCAACAAAGGCCATGGTTTGTGCTATCCTGCCTGTGGGAAGCGCAAATAAAAGATCCTTTGCTGCTAATCGGAAAGAGTAGCCCATGTAGTGACGACAGCGGGTTTCCTCTCAAAATCTTTGTGGTCCTTAACCATATGTCTGACGCCATATAACCGTAAATAAAATGTGTTGAGTGCATCGTTAAATAAGTCTTAACCTACAGGTTACCAGGCCTGCAATGTATGGTAACCTGCACATGGTTTACCAATACCAGACACTATGGTCACTACCGACTTCAATGCCTGCTGAAGCAACAAGTTTCTAATGAGAAATTCATTCAGAACCACACGTTACACAAAAATCAAAACTGAATATTATCCAGTATAATATTAATACTAATAGTTTATGTAGCTGGAATTATATAATGTTATTGTACATGTATGTATGAACCAACAATGTGGATTTCAGGCAGAACCATGGAAACTATCAAAACTGAAAGTTAAACAATCAAAACTAGGGAACATTTTTATTTCAAAATCTTGATTAGTGATATTTCTAGTCAAATGAAAATTGATTAGCAACTCCTGTTTAATCTTTTAAAATTGTATAGAGCTGCAACCTTTGAAACTTGTGAATTGTGATGCAATACTGAACAAAATGTTCCCTGAAAGGTAAATGTACATGTATGAAGCAACAATCTTCTCATGAAAAATTCATTTAGAACCATGAATTACTCAAGCATCAAAAGTGAATGTTATACAATCAGAACTAAATATGTACAATCGTCCACTGAAGATTTCATTCAGTACCATTGAATGCTACATAATCTTCAACTATAAAATGATGTAACTTTACTACACATGTACATAAATATGCATTTAAAATAAAATAAACTACCAAATATATCAAAATGTCTGCATGTGTGATGTTCAAAGATCAAGTATACATGTGCGTATACCTTCATATTATGTTATTTGTTATTATATTTTGTTTGTTTACATACATATACAATGTACCTACATTCTCTTTTGTCTATACATGTACTTAAACATTTTAATGTAGGTTTTGTGATCTGTCACATATAGTATATATGTATAGTAACATGTCAGTGTACGTGTAGGTTTTGTGATCTGTCCCATATAGTATATATGAAGAGTTTAGGCACAAAACACGATATATCCATTTTTCATTTTCAGTAAAAGTGACTTTTTTAATTGGCGTATATCGCGTTTTGATAAAAAAAAAAACGGAATTTACCCAATACAATTTCATAAGGATCAATCGCGTTTTGCAGCAAATCGGCGGGCCTACGATTAGCCCTTACTGACATACAATAATAGCTTTAACTATAAAAGAGAAAGAAAATGGTTTATATCGCGTTTTGCGCCTGAACTCTTCATATGTATAGTAACATTTCAGTGTACGTGTAGGTTTCGTGATCTGTCTCATATAGTATATATGTATAGTAACATTTCAGTATACATGTAGGTTTTGTGATCTGTCTAATATAGTATACATGTATAGTAACATTTTAGTATACGTGTAGGTTTTGTGATCTGTCCCATATAGTATATCAGACCTGTCAACCCTCCCGGATTCCGCGGGAGTCTCCCGGTATTTGATCAAATCTCCTTTCACCTGTGCGGGAGACAGTTTCTCCTGTTAAATGACATTTTTGTAAGCATAAAAAAAAAAATCGATACTCTCTTGTCAAAATAACATAAGGGCAGTAACTCTACCTTTTTTTTCTCATTCGGAAAATGTCGACTACTTTCGTTTTCTAAGAATGTAACAGGCCGAATTGTCCCGACTGTTTAACCTTTGCCGAAGTGAGAATTGTGGGATAGCCTATTTATATGGTTAAAAAAGCACATGGAGTTTATAAAATGACGTGTTATTATGTTTGTTGTCATCGTAATGTCTACGAAGCGTGTTGCCGCTAATTCAACAGGCTGTGTATTGACATTCAGTGTTGCATAAAAAAATTAAAAAAAACTATCCAATTTAGTTCTAATAACACCTCTGAATTGTAAAATGTCTTCCCACTGGATTACATAATGCAACTATGACGAATCTGAACTGCCAGACTCCGAGTTGACAGCGATACACACGATGCATGTTAAAATCACATGTTACAGCAAGACAACGAAAATACCAATTAGCTGTATAAACATACTTGTGTCAGTTAATTTTGTATGTTTGTGCAGTAAAATGTTGGTTATAAGGGTACTCTTCAAGAAATTATTTTTGTACAATTAAAAAATGTTGTGTTTGACATTGACATAAAGTTACTCACGGAAATGGGTATAATTCCGGTATATTTCACACGATGTCCGTAATGAGGTTTTACTTATGATTAATGAAAATACAATGTTTATTGCATCATTATAATGATTTTAAATAAGTACCACGCCACCGTTCCTCATTATAGTAAAAACTGAATATTAATTTATAAGATTTATATAAATTTGTCTTTGGTACACTAACCACAAATGATAATGTAACGCAACCTGTAACTTACAGTGTAAGGCTGTAAGTGTAATGCCGTAAATGTACTAATAAAAAATAAAAAATCTTGTTCATGTTCTTAACATTTTTGGATAAAATATTATTATTTTTTTAAATATGTATTAAATCATAATAATATTTAAACTAAAAAAAAACAAAAAAAAAAAAAACAAAAACAGTTTTTAATTTTTTTTTTATTTTTTTTTTAATGCCAAGATCTAAGGTTAAAAAGTATATATGACATTATATAGTATTCATATAACTTATTGTAATAATGTTTTTTTTAAATCTTGCGATTTTGGGTTAAATTGTGTGAATTTAAGAAATCTCCTGCTTTTTGACAAAATCTCCTGCTTTTTCAACACACACCTCCTGCTTTCTCTTGACTAAAGGTTGACAGGTCTGAGTATATATGTATAGTAACATTTCAGTGTACATGTAGGTTTTGTGATCCGTCTGATATACAATTATTTTAATGTATAGCTCCTAGAAAACGAAGGAAGGAAGGAAGGAATTGCTTTATTTAACGACGCACTCAACACATTTTATTTACGGTTATATGGCATTGAACATATGGTTAAGGACCACACATATTGAGAGAGGAAACCCGCTGTCGCCACTTCATGGGCTACTCTTTCCGATTAGCAGCAAGGGATCTTTTATATGCACCATCCCACAGACATGATAGTACATACCATGGCCTTTGTTACATCAGTTGTGGAGCACTGGCTGGAACGAGAAATAGCCCAATGGGCCCAACGACGGGAATCGATCCTAGATCGATCACGCATCAGGCGAGTGCTGTACCACTGAGCTACATCCCGCCCCCTCCTAAAAAATGAATGATTTTTGTTACACATGTGTACATCATACTTAAATGTTTACACAATGCGTCCACTTCATCATTTTTGTCAATGTTATTACAATGACACATAAATATCATGTTGTATGCACATAAATTAACATGTATGAATATATGTACCGGTAAGTATTTTTCATCACTAAACCATCAGAAGTTACAACTGACTAGGTGGTAATACAAAGCCTTGTTTACATTCACACAAAACTGGTCTAAAAACTATTTTATTAACTATGACTGGTGTAATCCAAGAGTGAAAAAATAAAAATAAACGTTTGACTTCCAATAGCCGATGAATAATAAATCAATGTGCTCTAGTGGTGTTATTAAACAAAACTAACTTTAAAAAAATAAATGATCATCATGATCATCATAATAATAATAATAATAATAAATCTATATATATATTTTTCATAAATCTTCTCAGGAATGTGACCACACCCAAAAGGCAGAAAAAAACAATGACTGCAAACTTTCAATAAACAACTTTAGGAAAGAGTTAAGTTGATTTTATTTGGAAACATCAACATGTTTAAAAGTGACCAGTTTCTGCCATTGCTCCATTGTTTGAAACCTCTGCTTTATAGTAACAGTTTCCTCAAAACTACCAAAGGACCCATCTTGGTATTATTTATGCCTGATTAAAAAGTGTAGCAAAGGTGGGGTTTTGCAGTGCCTCGTGAAAAACGCATTTCCCCAAAGAGGAAACTTATGTTTTTAACAGCACAACGCTGATGCAGTTTGACATTTGTTGCCAGCCTGTTATGAACACTAATTCCCCAGACTGCCGGTCTAAGCTACAGCTCTGATTGGTTTTATTGCATGAAAGGCCATAACTTGGCAACCATACTGCTTTTACTGTATTGCCCGTCTGCTTTCATAGTTTTAATAAAACACCAATCAGTTTAAAACTGAAACTTAATAGGATGACATCCTGTATCACAATGTATGATAATGTATGTATTGAATCTAGATTATTAAAAGATTTATAAGCACGAAGCCTGATTGATACTGATTTTAAGCCTCTCTTTTAGAACAAACTGTTTGTTGTCTTTGGTTATCTCTGATAATTTATGCAATCCATTAGAAGAAATTTACAATTAAAATGAATGAAAATGGCTACTACTGTTGAACAAGAGGAGAACTCCATATCCCCACCTCACAAACATATGATACCACCGAAGGTTTCTTTCCTCATAAAAACCTTAAAATTATCATTATTAGTAATATTACCTTTAAAAGAACTACTTTAACATGTTCTACAACTGATAAATTACTAACTGAACTTATATTTTTGTGTGGATTGGCACACTTTGTTACATATAAATATATTTATCTATACTGAATCTAAACTGTTAGATCTAAAAGAAGGAAGGAAATGTTTTATTTAACAATGCACTCGAACACATTTTATTTACAGTTATATGGCATCACACATATGGTTAAGGACCACACAGATATTGAGAGAGGAAACCCGCTGTCGCCACTTAATGGGCTACTCATTTTTATTAGCCTCAAGGGATCTTTTATATGCACCATCCCACAGACAGGATAGTACATACCACGGCCTTTGTTACACTAGTTGTGGAGCACTGGCTGGAACGAGAAATAGCCCAATGGGTTCACCAACGAGTATCGATCCTAGACCGACACAGCATCAAGCAAACACTTTACCACTGGGCTGCTTCCCGCCCCAGATCTAAAACAAGTGCTGGACTGCCTGAAATAAAATGTATTTTAAACATCAGAAGCTTATGAACCACCTCACCTAACAATGCCCAGCATGCAGACAAAACGAATCCAAATAATGTTTGAAATAAGAAAAGAAACAGCCATTCCTAGGAGCGCTCCAAAGGTGCTACATACCTGAAACTTGATTCAATCCAAACAACAACTTAAAGTAATACACATGTTCCCGTATTCTGCCCAGCATCCCAGTTGTGATTATTATGCTACAAGAAGAATGCTGATGATATGATTAGGTGGCAAAAGGGCTATTCTTTACTGAAGGAAGAACTTTACAGCAACTGTGAGTGGAGGTGCGGCTCAACAGCTGTGAGGTAAATGCACATGGATGAACCACATGCATCCCCAATATCACAAAGTTCCAATGTAACTCACTACATGTACAGTATGGCACAGCCTGTACAGTCGAGCTATATGTATTTAATGCATTCACACGGTGGGTTTGCAATGCTTTCAATGCTCTATTAAATTTGCGTTATAACAAATAATAAAAACAATAGCCCTTGTGGAAGTAGCAAACAACAAAAAGCCTTGTTGAAACAACAAGTTAAAAAATCAATAGTTCGTAGTTCAACATGTATTTAGTTTATCGTAAGAAATAATTAAAGAGAACTACTGAGATTTAGGAAAACAAGACATGTGCATGTGATTGCCATTTTGTGTAAAATCCACAATAAATTTACATAATAAAATGTTTGTACATGTATGTAAATGACCAATATTTACTACAAAAACCAAACAAGAGGTGTATTTTGATCCATTGTTTTAATGACTGAACACCTAGAATGTTCAGACTTTGTTATTAAACAGTGTCACCATAAATAACAATTGCTGACAGTTAAAACAGGTTTGGATTTTAAAATTATGCATGAGTAATAAACCACAGTGTATGTCCCACAGTGTATGTCAGGTCCTGACCAAGATATTGCTGTGACAGGAAGGTTTTATCTTTCAGACTACTGGGACTATTTTTTACATTTTAACATTTATTTCAACCACTATGTCTTTAGGACCACCTACATCAGGCCTAAACAACTCAAACCCTAATGATAATTAAGTACACAAATAACAATAATCAGTATTGTTAACAAGAAATGCCTACTAATAATAGTATGTGACTTAAAATCATGACAATTTATTGAGTTATTGCACTAACAAGTATATTAAGACAGAAAACAAAGAAAAATGAAGCCAGTGTACTATTTCTGTCAAGTAAATGACCTAGGTTACAGGAATTACCCTATTTCATGGTCAATCTCCAGGAATGGCATTATAGTAATAATACACTAACGTCATTGGCATATTTGCCTACTAAGAGAGATCAAGACATGACATCCATCTGAATACAGAACCATTCAGCATGTAGAGTTAAAGTGTTAACCAAGCTTCATATAAGTCAATCTAATTATATGTAGGTCTGCAGAAAAAGGAAAAAGAAAGGAATATTGTTTAACAACACCCCAGCACATTTTAAACTACAGCTACATGTATTTGGTGTCTAACAAATTGTTATTTCGACATTTGGTCTAGAAAGAAAGAGAAAAATCTGCTGGTGCCACAGACTACTCCTTCCAAAAAGATTCTTTTGTAAGAAAAAAAAAGAAAGAAAGAAATGTTTTATTTAATGATGAACTCAACACATTTTATTTAGTTATATGGCATCAGACATATGGTTAAGGACCACACAGATATTGAGAGAGGAAACCCACTGTTGCCACTTCATGGGCTATTCTTTTCGATTTGCAGCAAGGGATCTTTTATATGCACCATCCCACAGACAGGGTAGTTCATACCACGGCCTTTGATAAACCAGTCGTGGTGCACTGGCTGGAACGAGAAATAGCCCAATGGGCCCACTGACAGGGATCGATCCCACACCGACCATGCATTGAGCAAGCGCTGTACCACTGGGCTACGTCCCACCCCGAATCTTTTGTATGTACATTCTCAAAAAACAACACATTACATACAAGACGAATGTTCCATAAGGTCCCATTAAATTGGTTTTGGTGTTAACAATTACCCTAATTAGTAGAAAACAAGCCATAATTTTATTAAATGCTATTAAAATTAACTTGCAGATCTATATAGAAAAGCAATACCACTGAGAAATTTGTAAAGAAGAATAGCTTTTTGGTATTCAATATCTGTGTTCATTGTTAGACATTTAAAGAAGATTTAGGTATCTTACTGTGATTTATCCAAAATATTGTGTGCACTTTTACATATATTTTTGAGAATCTATCTAGATCTTGCTTGCAACAAAATTCCCCAAGTAGTGCTAATGCAGTTTTGAAGTGCATGCTGTATATTTATAAGCATTAAAGTAAAGTAATCTGGAAAGGGGCAAGTATTCATTCACATCTGTAAAAAGGATGAATATTATGCACTTAACGCTGTTTTATGGGCTCATGTAAATCTGGCATAAGATGAGATACAAATTACAATACAGGAAAGCTTATCGACAAGCCAACACTGATCAGACAATGGCTCAAGTGGAGAACCATCAGTCCATATAACTGGTCACAAACACCAAACTGGAAATACTGTACACAGCCTTATAACTGGCCACAAACACCAGACTGGAAATACTGTACACAGCCTTATTAATTATTCATCATGCCAATTAGACCACAATTACCAGTAAATACTACTGAACAAATTTGACGTCAATACCACTGAAATAGGATATCCATGTACACTACCGCAATTACCAATATTATGTTTACAACTGGATAACAAAAGATCACTGGTAAATTGTAAGTGCACTAAGTGACTGTAAAGAGGGACTGTGAACATACTGTCACCTGTTTGAACCAATTATTACAATTTCAGGGTTTTTGCCAGAGGGTAAAATGGTTATGGCGCCAAACCCAAATATTTTGGCAGATTTTATTTTTTAAAGTTAACTTTTTGATAAAATTAATTACTCTTATCATTACTATATCATTTTCTTAACCCTAACCATAAACTTAACATATTTGTTTCTAGGGGAGGCCCCCCATACCCCGTTGACTGTGGTTGCATTCAATTCCATAGCACCATACCCAAAATTTTCTTTTTGGCAGAAACACTGAATGTACGTGCATGAATTTATTAAAAAAACAAAACAAAAAAAAACACACCAAAAATAGAAGAAACTCTTGCTCAAATGAAAAGAAAATTTGACTATGTTAAACCTACTCGGGAAGATTATATTTGGTATAATCTTATATCCCACAAAGTATTACTTGAAAATATATATTCATGTATGTACTTTGATTTGTTCTTAACAGTGCTTACTGAGTTCCTGTATAGAGAAAGTCGTATTGACTGTTGACTGGCTGTACTGGCCCTTGATGTCGCCTCAAGCTAATACAGCCAGTGTTGGGTGCATGTGCGTTATACTTTAGCATGCTCATATACCACCATACCACTCAGTATGTAAAGCCAGGGGCTCAATCCAGGGCAGACCAGTGTTGGGTGGTGACTCAATTGGACCTATAACACAGCTGATATGAAAACACCCATTTAATAACATAATATTACAATAATAGTATTCTTTTTTTTCTATTCTAACCAGTAAATTCATGTCATATAATATGAATTATCATAAGTCACCGAGTGTAGCTGGTTCCATTTAAATGAAAAATGTGTTACTGTACTTGCCATTAAAATCAGCATGATTCTTATTGTGAGGAGCTAGTGTAGTAACAAATTTTTATCATATAATATCTTACATTTCCAGTGCAATCAAAGTATGTGATATTTTTCACATCACAGAGATTAAGAATTTGATAACTTTGCAAAATTAGATGTAAATTAATCGAGGTCATGACACTACGTTTATTGACATTTAAGTAAATGTACTAGGGTGACACTCCATAATTGACGACACTCCATAATTGACATATGTATTCATAGTCATAAACAAAACAAACAGTAACTGTACACTGAAAGTTCAGTGTTTAGAAAACAAAAAACATAAAGCACTAGTTTATTTTCATGTAACTTGTCAGGGTATCCATATCAACGTCATATCCATTCAAAAAGACCCTGCCATCTTACATCATTTGAATATTGCGTAATGGCTGACTGGAATTAAAGTTGCTCAAACAGTTTACAAAAACATTTTGTATACTGATGGAAAGAAATAAAGGATCACATAGATAGCAACAAGAAATAATGACTGCATCAAATATCAATTCATATTGTCAGAAATCGACTGGAAACATATAGGCAGCACATTCAACACTACAGACATTCAATCCCACATTACAACTTGGTATGAAATACAGCCATTACTACGCTAGTAGTGAATTAAATTTGGTCTACAAATTGATGTGTTCCCTTATTTCTTTTCATCAGTGTATTAAGCTTGAGATTATATGATAAAGAGATGACTACCCTCGTTTTTTCTCATATCATCAATATCATATATTAGGAATAACAATAATACAGTGACATTCAACCCACATTACTGACATTGTTTACAACTGTCGCAAATGAAAATAATGATAATGGATGATAAAAAGAATACCCCCCTCGTATCTTGTGATATAATTTATCAGCACTCAATGATAAAAGTATAAAAATCCTCGGCAAGCCTTGGATTTTATTCTTTTATCAACTTGTGCTAATAAATTATATCACAAGCCACTTGGGGAGTATCCTCTATGTCCTGTTTTGTCCAAATCAACCAATCAGCTGTCATTTTCCCCCCAATTTATTTTAAGTGTAAGGAGTTATTGTATTTACATGTACGTCTATAGTATACAAATACTGATTCAATGGTTGCTTGTAGCAACTTTAGCTATGGTAGTATATTTATATCATTGTTGTGTTCAAGGGTGATATGCACCATAAAGGTACACAGCCATTGTAAGATGTTTCCCACAAATAAAATATCTTAATGGCAAAAATTACATACTAAATAGTTCCGTTACATATTTAAATTCTTAATATAGTTTAGGATCTATCAGTGTCTATATATTCAATATGTTTCTGGTCATCCTAATGTAGTCCAAGCTGGATTTCGATCTTCCAATAATTTTGTATACATGTAAGAAAAAACAAAAACAATTAGGAAGTAAAATGAAGTAAGACCTATTGCAAACACTAGGATGATCAGAAACACATTTAATACACAGCTACTGATATTTTATGCAGAATTTTTTTTAGTCATTTAAATGTTTCTGAAAGATGGCAACCTCTTAACAAGAGCCATAAGCTCAGGACAGTCCCTTTAATCAGTGCCCATTTGGGGTCAGACAGACTTACAGTGATCCTGATATCTGGGCCCCCTTTTATGAAGCGATCTTCGCACTAAAATCATCTTTAGTGCCCATCTATCTTACACACTTCAGATGATTTTAGCACTTAGAAATACTTGCTTCGTAAAACAAAAGTGTGGTCTACATTAGTACCCAAATTACCATCAAACAAGTGATGAAAAACAACAAAATGTTACTTCTTGTTATCACTGGTTATGGTAATCAAATGCGATCAGATATTTTTCTAAAGCAGATTTAAAAAAAGAGTTAAAGTTTGTTTTGTTTAACGACACCACTGGAGCACATTGATTAATTAATCCTCGGCTATTGGATGTCAAACATTTGCTATTTGTGACTCGTATTCAACAGAGGAAACCCACAACATTTTTTTCTTACTGCAGCAAGGGATTTTTTTTAGATGCACTTTCCCACAAACAGGAAAGCACATACCATGGTTTTGACCAGTTGTGGTGCACTGGTTGGAATGGAGGTGGTTTAATCCTGCGACACATGCACCTCAAGTGAGCTCTCAACTGACTGAGCTAAATCTTGCCCCCTAAAGCAGACCAATTAAGACCATAAAGGGTTTTTTGTGGGGGGAAAAGTAGAATTTGGCTGACTACATGTATACATGTACAAGTCCTGGTGCAAGTACATCCATCATCCCCCATCAACTAACACCTTCGGGTCGTGTCATAACAGCTAGTATGTGTACACGTAACTCAAGTCAGCAGATCACCACCAACTGAACACATATACTAGTATTACAGGGCTTTTACAACCAACATGTACACACAGTGTATCACTGTATGTAACCAGAGGCAAACACACCACATGCTTAATCCATACCAGCTGCAATAACCAATAGGACTGCCTGGATAATTATCAACTCAAACAATTATCATAAAGCAACTCATTATTCTGTACTTCACATACATGTACATTCTTTTGTTGTCTAAACGTGCAGTCTGTTGATGGTACTTTTAATATAGGAAAAGAAAGAAGTGTTTTATTTAATGACGCACTCAACACATTTTATTTACGGTTATATGGCGTCAGACATATGGTTAAGGACCACACAGATTTTGAGAGGAAACCGGCTGTCGCCACTACATGGGCTACTCTTCCGATTAGCAGCAAGGGATCTTTTATTTGCGCTTCCCACAGGCAGGATAGCACAAACCATGGCCTTTGTTGAACCAGTTATGGATCACTGGTCGGTGCAAGTGGTTTACACCTACCCATTGAGCCTTGCGGAGCACTCACTCAGGGTTTGGAGTCGGTATCTGGATTAAAAATCCCATGCCTCGACTGGGATACGAACCCAGTACCTACCAGCTTATAGACCGATGGCCTGCCACGACGCCACCGAGGTGGGTCTTTTAATATAGGAATATACAAAGAAGAAAAACACATTGCGTTGTTTATACCATACAAATTGGTGATTTATGCAAATTGGCTGCTAAATGGTAAAACATTCAAACTAACTCATTGGAATTATGAAAAACAATGCTTCAGTGTTTCATGCATTCAGCAAAGGTTGTCATGAACATTGTCATCATTGAAAAACATAATTACATCAACATTTAACAAATTTAAGAAACTTAAGGAATTCCATGTTACAGTATCTCCATTCCCATTAAGTTATAATAGGATTTCAGATCATGATCCCATACAATATTTTTTTACAGCAATTTAAAACATTCTGAATACAGTTCTAAATATAGTTATTATAATTTTATATATGGTGACTGAGGTACACATCTATTATAATACACTGTTATGTATTTCACATAAATTGGTTCATTCAAAAGATAATGAAAATATTTAATTTTACCTGTCTTCTGTCAACATGTGAACATTAACTGCTTGAAAGCTTTATGATTCTGTGTATATTTCTCATGGATCTACATGTATATAAATATATATGTGAAATTGTAAACTCCACGATGAAGTAATAAAATATTAACACTACATGTATTTTATTCTGTAACATGCTACAACCATGTTGGAACGGCATTTATTTTAATATAATTACAAACTTTCCACCGTTATAAGACTTACCCTATTCTGATTGGGCAACATGACCAAAAAACTGAATCCTTTGACAAACCTCATTACATAAAATAGAACGTCATTACATAAAACAGGTTATGGAAAGAACGTTAGAAACTGATTTATCAGCGTTTCTGCCACAGGGTAAAACCCGTATGGCGCCATACCCAATTTTTTTTTTTTTTCAAGTTAACTTTTTCACAAAATTAATTACTCTTATCAGTACTGTATGATTTTCTTAACCCTAATCCTAAACTTAACCCATTTTCATTCTGGGGGAGGCCCTCCATACCCCCTATTGACTGTGGTTACATTCAGTTTCATAGCGACATACCCAAAACATTTCTTTCTGGCAGAAACACTGTTTATAACTAAATAAGTTGTGTTGTTTATAATTACATGTATAAAATGTTTTGATGGTTTTTTGTGAATTTATCGAAGTATAACAGACACAAATTTAGTATAAAATCACTTACCTATGCCATGTAATGTTATACAATTTATGACATCTATAAATTCACCAAAAAAATTACAAACAATTTTTATATAATATATATACATACACACACACACACAGAGAGAGAGAGAGAGAGAGAGAGAGAGAGAGAGAGAGAGAGAGAGAGAGAGAGAGAGAGAGAGAGAGAGAGAGAGAGAGAGAGAGAGAGAGAGAGAGAGAGAGAGAGAGAGAGAGAGAGAGAGAGAGAGAGCGAGAGAGAGAGAGAGAGAGAGAGAGAGAGAGAGAGAGAGAGAGAGAGAGAGAGAGAGAGAGAGAGAGGGAGAGAGAGAGAGATGATGGGAGAGAGAGAGAGAGAGAGAGCCGGGAGCGAGGAGAGGAGAGAGAGAGAGAGAGAGAGAGAGCGAGAGCGAGAGGAGCGAGAGAGAGAGAGAGCGAGAGCGAGAGCGAGAGCGAGAGAGAGAGAGAGAGAGAGAACTTTTACATGAGATTTTTATCAAATTAATAATTAGGAAGGAAGGAAATGTTTTATTTAACGACGCACTCAACACATTTTATTTACGGTTATATGGCGTCGGGCGTATGATTAAGGACCACACAGATATTGAGGGAGAAAACCCACTGTCGCCGCTTCATGGGCTACTCTTTTCGATTAGTAGCGAGGGATCTTTTATATGCACCATCCCATAGACAGGATAGCACATACAACGGCCTTTGTTACACCAGTTGTGGAGCACTGGCTGGAGCGAGAAATAGTCCAATGGGCCCACTGACGGGGATCGATCCCAAAACGACCGTGCATCAAGCGAGCGCTTTACCACTGGGCTCTGTCTCGCCCCTAATAATTAGGAATAAAAAGACATAGCCTTTGGGGACATCTAGACAGGATGATACATATAGCCTTTGATATACATGTTCCAGCCACAGGGTACTGTTTGGGACAGAGAAAACAAAAAGTTCTAGAATCCAGGGAGGGCAATTGATCCAGTGACCCATCACACCCCAGGCTCTACCAAATATCAGTCTAAACAAGGATTCAATTGCTTCTTGGAGAAACTGTGTAGTAGATGATTTACAAAATGTTTTTTATAATAATTATTATAATAACAAATTTAAAATAAATAAATTTTAAAATAAATAAAACAACTATGCATGGTTCTGTAAATCAGTAAACAAGCTTTTCATGTTAGGACATGAAGGTAAAACCAATTTGTATACACACTGGACACCCACCAACATAAAGTTCAGTACATATTGTTTTGTAACAAGGCTATGAATAAATGACAGTGATTGACTGTTGATTTTTTCCTAGTTCACCTCACCTAGTTTTGGGCACATACAATTACTTGTATTGTTATTGTTTGTAGTAACTAGTTAACCCCCTGCAGTTGATAGAAGGAAAAACTGTTTTATCACCCAGTACTTGTCCATTTGCTTAAAGGTTAACTCCAAAATAAAACACGTCAATTTTTTATTTTATATGTTTTGTTTTCTCAATAACACTAGCAAATGTTATTCATGTTTGTTTTCACCTAAGCACTGCAAAGTATTTTACAAAATATTATACCAATGAAAAACCTTTTGAATTTTCCCCACAAAGACGAATGGCTTATCATTCTTGATTGTGTCATCATTTCAGTCCTATTAATAATCTTGTATCTAGACTCTTACAAAAATTAATTCTAGATTTTCATCTCCACCCAAAGTTGAAACCAAGGATAAATGCCTCCTTCCCAGGGTTTTTTTCTGACAAACGAAAATTATAGAAACGATATAAACCACTTTATAAATATTGTTTTGAGAAGTGTTGTTTCTTTGTATTTTATTAACTTTCAGAGATAATTAAAAACAAAAAGTTCTATTTATTCTTTTCAAAAACACCATTGCTCTGCTGGGGTAATATTATTAATAAATATACATATATACATAATAATAATAATAATAAAATCTTTATTTATAGATAATAGAAGGTAGCTCAGTTAGTTCTACACACCAGTGTATGTATTCAACTATTTTTGCCATTTTAAACTAATTCATTGTAGTATAAAAGCTATCAGAGGCATTAAAAAAAAAAAACCTTAAGACTAACTGTTTCCATGTCATCAACTAACAGTACTTACCAATTATTCAATGGAGATATGACAAGTTCATAAATTATTAGACACCAGGTGTTGATTGTTAAATAGTAAAAAAAAACAATCATGGAAGAATGTTATTTAAGATCAAAGTGGTGAACAAATAGGTTGTCTGAAAGATATGACTACTGACCAAATAATGGACTTTATGAATGACCCTCATATAATACAACTTACATCTATGTAGAAATGTAAAGTTTGAAACAAAAAAACAGACAAAAAACCACTACAACAGGGGACGATATTTCAAAATCTTAAGTAATCGAAGTCAGTTCACGCAAGTTTTACTTAGGTAACCGATTGTTCGGTTACGTGAATATAGTTCTCATAACTGATGAGTTAGGCCTACCTAATCCTAAAACTACTTGAAATATAAACTGATTTTCACTTTCATTACTGATACTTTTGATATCATACTTTTAATTTTAGAATGTAATTGTTCACCGTGTAACCGATTGGCCGTTCTTGTGATTTTAAAGTTGCGTAACTGAGACGCGAACAGAACGGTTCCCGTGAAATATTGTGCATCATTCAATTTTCCATTAGCAGCCTTAGGGATTGAGCGATTTCTCATTCCAGCCAGTGCACTGCAACTGATATATCAAAGGCCATGGTATGTGCTATCCTGTCTGTGGGATGGTGCATATAAAAGATCTCTTGCTACTAATGGAAAAATATTGCAGGTTTCCTCTCTGAAACTTTATGTCAAAAATTACCATACATTTGACATCCAATAGTCGGTGATTAATAAATCAATGTACTCTAGTGGTGTCATTACACAAAACAAACACTTTGTTTTAAAGATCAAGATACATGTACTTTCTGCCAGACACAGAATAGCAAAGTGCAGCACAAGTCAACACAGAGACAAACACAAATGGGCCAAATCCAGCCTCAGTGCAGCAATGTAAGCAATAACATACTATGTTGTAGAACCTCCCTACTTTTTAGTATAGTATGACTATGAGTCAGCCAGTCTCACATTAAATACATTGATAACTATAATTAGTAGAACCCTGCTGGGCATAATGTATAGAGATTATTATATAACAACCATATTTCAAAACTTAATCAGTGTAAAATTACTTATCAGGGTTTTTTCCAGCTCTAACCAGTACTTCTATTACTGGAAAGTCAAAGAAAAAAATGTTTTATTTAACGATGCACTAAACACATTTTATTTACCCATGCCTTTGGCGTCAGACATATGGTTAAGGACCACACAGATTTTGAGAGGAAACCCGCTGTCGCCATTTCATGGGCTACTCTTTCCGATTAGCAGCAAGGGATCTTTTATTTGCGCTTCCCACAACAGGATAGCACAAACCATGGCCTTTGCTGAACCAGTTATGGATCACTGGTCGGTGCAAGTGGTTTACACCTACCCATTGAGCCTTGCGGAGCATTCACTCAGGGTTTGGAGTTGGTATCTGGATTTAAAATCCCATGCCTCAACTGGGATCCGAACCCAGTACCTACCAGCCTGTTGACTGATGGCCTAACCACGACGCCATCGAGGCCGGTCTACTGGAATGTCAAAGACAGTAAGTGGTATATATTGGCCTTCTTGTAAAAAAAAAAATACAGTGTGTCTCTACCCACTAACCCATAAAAACTGCCTATGAGAACATCAGCTAACTTTATCAAATTAACAGGGCTCACCTTGTCCATGGCCAAAATAGCCATTTGTTAATTTTCATACAAAGTGGCTGCAACATTCTAGCATTTGGCTGATAAAATGTAAAAAGTATTGACTTGAAACAAAATTGTTGCCAGTGTGCAGTTTCTGCCAGAGGGTAAAACGGATATGGTACCATACCCCCATTTTTTGGCACATTATTTTTTAAACTTATTGCTTAATTTTCAAAGGACATGAAATGCAGTCCAAATTTAAAGATTTCAAACCCAAACCACCTAGTAGGGGTTTTAATGATCAGGGCTCGAAACGGCATGTGGCCACGTCACCAAATTTGGCACGAATGATTTTGTTGTTTGTCTGTCAGTTATGCAAAACCAATATCAACATAAACAACGGATCGTTTGTGCAAAAGCTGTAATCGTTCATCAGAAAATATTTACAAAAAATTATCAGGTTTTTTGGAAGAAAATAAGCCTACATTGCCGGTGTTAGAAAGATACAATATATCTGTGTTACTGTACTACTACTTTTATTATAAAATGCTACCTGCGTTAGCATGCCACTGATATTATTTACAATTTACAGTAGTTTTCTGAAATACTCAGTCCTGATGTAATGATAATCGGTGCTTGAAGCATATCACAGAATCTTTATGGGTAGTTTCTTAGAATATTACATTATATACCGATGCAATTTAATGATACTGATGAAAACAAAATATCGCTCACTGCTATTCCAAAGTAATCGGAATAAGTCGGCCGATTACTGATTCTACGCGGAGTGCGACATTTGTATAGCTTCTTTTGGACTGAATCAGATCTATTAATAGCAAAATCAATGTCATTCTAGCGACAGTATCTAGTGATGGACAAAATCAATGTCATTCTAGCGACAGTACCTAGTGATGGACAAAATCAATGTCATTCTAGCGACAGTACCTAGTGATGGACAAAATGACCGCTAATATTAACTTTGTGATTGTCAAAGCATATCCGTACATAGCCTCATCTGGCTCACACGAAGGTACCTGTGCAGTTACCGTTAGATTGATTTAGTTTAACACCCATTTTGCCTGTCACAAGAGCATGTACCAAGTATTACAAATGTGCACCGCAGTGGCGAGATCGCGTACCACCATTGAGGGAAAATTGTGTTCTCTTTACTATGAATAGCATTTTACAGAATTTCTAATCTCTAACGATCGAAACTGACGTTAATAAAATTTGGTTAAATTATATCGAGGTTTCAAAATGTTAGACAAATATCATCTACAGATCAATATTGTACTTGTTTAAGCTTAAACTGAAATTGGTTAAAAAAAAAAATTAAATCTTTCCCAAAAGAGGTCAAAAAAGATTTTGACACCAGTCGATTTCCGTGGGTCAGTCGGGTTAGGACAAACAAACCAATGTTTTCGCGGCTCCATTTAAGAAGGGTGGCCTGCCCCGCTACTGAACCTCTGATTGGTTCAGCAAAACCAGAACTGCCCGTGACTGTCAGATCAACAACATATTCAGTTCAATTAAAAGACGAGACAGCTTGTATTTCATATAAACTTTTTTGTAGGCAAAATAAGGAGTATGTCTTTCCACAAACTCGACCAACAACAATATGGTTAATAAGCTGCCCCCGCCCCCACTCCTCTTTTTTTTTTTTTTCAGTGGGTTTTTTTGTTTTTGTTTTTGAAGGGTATGGTGCCGTGCAAACACCCTTCTTTAATTTTCACCCAGCGAGAACACTGATTACCAATAGTTAAGACAGACTCGGATAATAAAATATACTATAAAACTGTACAAACCAATAATCATTATCAATAATAATATAATATGATTATTGTTAATCAGTCAGTTTACCAGTAATATTAATATATTTATAAATGACACACCAAAGTTGTTGATCAATTGAGTTGACCAGACACTGGGGTGAGTTAGTAATTATTTTTTTCGGGGGGGGGGGGGGGGGGGGGGGGGGGGGGCGGCGGGCGGCAAGTTGATTAAACAGTTTGGAGTGAGTTGACCAACTGCTAAAGTGAGTTAGTTTTGGGGCCAATTGACCAACATTCATTCTAAGCTGTATGGCCAATCTGGCATCTTGCTTCATAATTAATATGACCACATTAATTGCTCCTTTTTTAAAAATATATGTACACATGCATGCATACATATAAACATGTATATGAATGCATACATGTGTATGCTAAAACCACTATCAAATGATATGTGGCAAGTCACTGTAGCACTAAACATATAACTAAATTGTTTTATTTTGTTTAAAGTATATATATTTAGTTGTTCATTATTCTTATCATTAGCTTTATTACTGTGTTTATATGTATAATTAAATGTATATACACCATATGTAAGTACAGAAATTAAGCATTTTGTATTGTATTATATTAAATTATATTGTATTGAATACATATGCATGGATACTTAATTTGACAATATGACTACATCTCAACTACCATTACTGCACACAAATCAAAAGAAAAAAAAGAATGAAATGTTTTATTTAAAAATACACTCACCACATTTTATTTACGGTTATATGCCGTCAGACATGTCACATATGGTTAAGAACCACACAGATATTGAGAGGAAACATGTTGTCGCCACTTCATGAGCTACTCTTTTCGATTAGCAGCAAGGATCTTTTATATGCACCATCCCACAGACAGGATAGTGCATACCACGGCCTTTGATATACCAGTCATGGTGCACTGGCTGGAACGAGAAATAGCCCAATGGGCCCACCAATGGGGGTTGATCCCAGACCGACCGTGCATTGAGGGAGTGCTTTACCACTGGGCTATGTCCCGCCCCCAAATCTAGAACCGTTTTACTGTTGCCTTTAAACCAAGCAGTTAAGTTATGGGTTTTTTTTTTTTTTAAATCTGTTATTATCAAATAAATATGATTAAAGTTATTATAACATTAATCTAAATTGGGGAGCAAGGCCAATCTCACAAATGTTTGGGGTAAAGTGATCAATCATCAATATAAATTGGATTTGGGGCAAGATGACCTAATCCAAATCATACCAATTACTCATAGCATGATTTACATTGTATGGAAAATTAATGTACATCCAAAATTTCATCAACAATAAATCTTTATACTGTAAAAAAAAATTAAAAAGAAAGAAAAGTGTTCAGATGACTGTATTACATACTCGTTCAATGACAGCTTCCTCGATTCCTTCACTATCAAATCAATCCACCTGTCTTCAGCTTGGTGTTGACAGCAGACTTGGGTACAACTGTCATTAAACACCGATCATCAGCAATATCTTCACACGAAAAAATCATTTACACAAAAACTACAAAGCACTTACCATTATGTTCTGCAAATATATTTCCAGAAGAAATTCGAGGATCTTTTGTCTTTGCCTTCAATTTCCCGGAACTAGGTTTGCTTTCTTTCCCCTGCGCACCCCCCATTCTTTTTCAAAGCGGACGAAGCCGCAGGTTTAGCCTTCCGTAGAGCACCTGCAGACATTAATCCACATATTTAGTATTGACTCTTACATGAACATGTGTTATACTTATAACATACACTACATGTATCATATTAATCAAGCCGTTTGACACCAAAATCAGTATTTTACATTGTACTTCCTCCCTTATTCGGTGGCAGCCATCTTGTTGAGTTCAGTTTATGAAACCGAGGCTGGTACCAACTGACCTTTGACCTGACTCGTCTAATCCTAAAACAATACATATTTTTGGTATGACACTTTTATTCCACTACACGAGCTCGATTAAGATCGCAATAAAATTTATGCATAGCATAACTGGCCGATTAATTAATTAAGTAGGCGTATTACAATTATTATGCTGATTTGTTGAATTATTGATATATAATGTTTATTTATTAATTTAGTGCTGCCACATCGACTAAACCATATTTATAAACTCCAAAAAAGTCGCCCACCTCTCTATTTGACAAGTCATATTTACTATTATTTATATAACCTACATTTCATGTGTGAATTTTTTTTTTGACTTTATAAATGTAGCCTAATATTTAACAATACGAATTAAATTAAAACTTTAAATGAAGACACTGACAAAGCTAAATAATACGAAGCCATCTTTTATTTCCGCCATAAACGAATTCTGGTAGCATTATTTAAAAATGGGAATAATCCGTCATTCAATTTATTATTATTATTTTTTAAAATAATTAATTAATTAATTCTTTTAATGTAAATTGTAAGGGAAGTAACTCTTACATAAATATGCACCGCAAGTCACAACCGATTATTCCCCTTAAAACATTGACCAGATTGCTATGGGGAAAAAAAAAAAACGAGGGGAAAAAAATGCCTGCATTTTTGTTGGTACATTTAGACCTGTTACATATTGGTTTGGGCCGAGACGTAGAACAGTGGGAAAACACCCATCGCCTGATGCGTTCAGTCTAGGATCAATCCCCGTCAGTACGCCCATTGGGCTATTTTTCGTCCCAGCCAGTACTCTACAACTGGTGCAACAAAGACTGTGGTGTGTACTATCCTGGCTGTGAGATGGAAATATCCCTTATGTAGCTGCTAATCGAAAAGAGTAGCCTATGGAGAGGCGGCAGCGGAATTCATCTCTAATTATTTCTATGGTCCTTAAACGTATGTCCGACATAACCATAAATGAAATGTGTTGAGTGCGTTGTTATAAACATTTCTTTCTTTTTTTAATATTGGTTTTGTAATGTGTTGTATGTATGTATGGATGAATGGATGGATGGATGGATAGATGGATGGATGGATGGATGGGTGGATGGATCATGGATGGATGAATGAATGAATGAATGAATGAATGAAGAGATGAATGGATAGATGGATGGGTGGATTGGTGGATGGAAAGAAAAAAGATTTTTATTTATTTATTTAACGACGCACTCAACACATTGTATTTACGGTTATATGGCGTCAGACATATGGTTAAGGACCACACAGATATTGAAGGAGGAAATCCGCTGTCGCCACTTCATGGGCTACTCTTTTCGATTAGCAGCAAGGGATCTTTTATATGCGCCATCCCACAGACAGGGTAGTACATACCACGGCCTTTGATGTACCAGTCGTGGTGGGACTGGTGGATGGATGCACGAATGAATGAATATATGGATGGATGGATGGATGGATGGATGGATGGATGGATGCCATATTCACCTTCTACTCTGCGGAAACAGAAACGTGAACAGTGTGAGCTGGCACATTGTCAAGCAGTGGGGTGTAGGAGGCAGAGCACTCGCGAACAATTTGACTGGTACCACTGTTTTCTATCACATCACATTCATGTAATATTCGGCACAAAACACAGTCTAGCTAGCACCAGCGATCGCTCGTCCTGAGAATGCTTCTGGTGTATGACGTCTGTCTATACACAACCACCAGCAAACAAAACAAACCCTAACAACAACAAAAAACAAAAAACAATAAATAAATAAAATGAAAAAGTCATAATCTTGCCCACAAACGAAACCCTTTGACGAGGTGAGCAAGAATTCTTCAAAATCACATTTAAAAATTAGTGGAAATGTCCAATATTATCCTCTTTTGATGTAATCTTCTTTCTAGAGACCCATCGTCCTGGGGGAAAATGTTTCATGCTTAAGATGTTGATATTAATTGAATGCACTTATTTTCATTGTATTTGCAATGTGTCGGCAGTAATTTACCAATAAAAAAGTAAAATGTTTTCATAATACCCAGTAACCGTGAGGTATCGTCAATATTCGCCCACCTTATCTTAAATCTGCAAGATATCATTCAAATATTACATAACGCTATTCCTTGTTGTTAAAATTAGATAGCCCTACCCCCTGTAGCGTCCCGTAATGCTAGAACATACACCGCCAAACATTACGTTGAAATACTACTCAAAAGAATTTAAGGGTCAAAAATGTATAACCAAATAAGTTTCAGAGTGTATTAGATTGATGATGTAAACTACACCAAATTTTTTATTTATTGTTCCATATTTACAAAAAAACACAAATAAACGTCACTGTATACAAGAAAGTCACATGACATGCTGTCAAAGTTGAAGGTTGTCAAACATGGATTTTACACATTAGAACATTCGTTTAATAGTGTGTGAATCCACCCCTGGCGCGAATACACTCGACACATCGTTGCCTCATGCTGTTGATCAGACGTCTGAAGAACTCTTGGGGAATGGCCTGCCACTCTGCCATAAGAAGTTGACCCAGATCATGAAGGTTGGCCGGAGGGGCATGGTTATCCCGAACTCTCCTGCCTAATTCGTCCCAGTTTCTCTATTGGGGCCAAGTCAGGCGAATATGCTGGCCAATCCATCCTGGCGATACCTTGTTGTCTGAGAAAGTCCGTTACCACCCTGGCGCGGTGGGGTCTGGCATTGTCATCCTGCAGAACTGCCCCGCCGCCAATCTGCTGAAGGCCTGGGAGAACCAACGGCCGGATAATCTCATTCAGATAAAGGATTCCATTCAGATTGCCATCCACCACATAGAGGGGGGTCCTGTGGTGGATAGAGATGCCGCCCCACACCATGACGCTGCCACCACCGAACCGGTGACGTTGTCTAACGTTAACGTCAGCGAAGCGCTCCCCAGGACGTCTGTAGACACGAACCCGACCGTCGTTGAACTGGAGACTAAACCTGGACTCATCAGTGAACATCACTCGACCCTACTGAACACGTTGCCACCGCAGATGAAGCGTGCACCAGTGACGTCTGGCCGTTCTGTGACGTGGTAGGAGTGGTGGTCGAACAGCCTGGCGACGGCAGCGTAGATTATTGGCTCTCAGATGATTGCGTATGGTTTGATCAGACACTCGAGTTCCAGTCGCAGTCCGCAGATTGTCACGTAATCGGCGTGCAGTGGTTGTGCGTTGACGTAGAGCCTTATTGGTGATGTAGCGGTCCTCTCTATTTGTAGTGTTTCGGGGTCTTCCCGAACGTGGACGATTTCGAACAGAATTCGTTGCTTGGTATCGTTGCCACAGTCGGCCAACGACACTCTGACTGACACCAAGTCTCAGAGCAACATTTCTTTGCGTGTTGCCATCCTGAAGCCAAGCAATAGCCCTTCCTCGATCTTCGATAGTCAGTTGAAGTCGTACCATTGTCGAATTTGGAGTGTGCACCGTACACGAACGCAAGCTCCAATTATACGGAAATTCAGCATTGGGAACATGGAATACACGTGCAAAGCGTGCAAATGAAGCGCTTTGTGAAAAAGCAAGTTATGGGCACTTAGCAGACCTTTCGCTTTCGCCCTAATTTACGTGCAAATGTAAGCATGTTTTCGCCATTAGAACTAGTCGACAGTGTCAATGACAGTGGATTTTAATTCATTTATGGGTTGCTTAGACCCACTTTCGTCAAAATGGAACAATACCATGCGTGACATTATGGTCTAGCTAATATAATTGACATTCAGAAAATAATGTCGAAAATATCATCTGACCCTTAAATTCTTTTGAGTAGTATATATATAAAAGCCTTTTTCCCCTTCACAAACAAGCCACGTGATAAATACGTCAATCAGGCGCGTTTGCATAAAACTGAACAAAAGTGGGCCTAGACGGTGGCAAGCTCCCCCGATTTATTTATTTTTTGTAATCGCTTGGACCCCAGAAATCCCATCTGCACACACAATGTCCCTAGTGTATGGGTGGGCGTGTGGGGTGGGGGGGGGGTGCGCGCGCGTGCCAAGTATTGTTATGTATTATAGCCTATCTTTAAAAAAAATCTCTGTAATTCCATTTTATTACCGTTTAGTTTATTTGCACCCATCATAAGCAGCGTACAACATAATATGCTGGTGGACAATAGAAACGCCACATGTCTAAAATACTACATAGAGATTAGTTAAAATTACATGGTAAATAAAAAATGCACACACTAGTTAAATGCAAGGTGATTTCATGATCGTTATATATCCAAATGAGTTCACTTGGGAGGCACAGTCGAAATAATTAAAGTTAAAAGTTTGTTTTGTTTAACGAAACCACAAGAGCACATTGATTTAGTAATCAGGACCATCGTATGGGGCGGCAAAGAAGAAACCAGGCAATCAGAGGTATTGGTCTGAAAAACACAGCGGCATCGACAAAATATCCTGAGTAACTGATTCTTCACATGTTACCTTTCATGACAACCATCAGTGAAACATTTCCACATGATAACGATCACCCCAACGTCGCACATATCTATGTGGACTTTCTCCATCAAAAATGTGGATGTGTTACAAGGCAAGGCAACAATAGCTGTTCATTAACTAGATATATGAGTGTGTGAGCTTGCATTTGTGATATAATTATTTATATTATGTCACTGCATCAGCGTCAAATTCTGCAAAAAAAGAGAGCCTCTCCTTACATGATATATATATATATATATATATATATATATATATATATATATATATATATATATATGTTATAGTTACATAATCCTTTTTCGAGAGCTTCATCTAGTTAGATTTCATTTCAACTTATTTTCGTGCTTATACCCAATTAAGGTTCCAGCACGCTGTCCTGGGCACACACCTCAGCTATCTGGGCTGTCTGTCCAGGACAGTGGGTTAGTTGTTAGTTGGTTAGTGATTAGTGAGAGAAGAGGGTGTAGTGGCCTTACACCTACCCATTGAGCCCTTAAGAACTCGCTCTGGGTGGGAGCCGGTACCGGCCTGCGAATCCTGTACCTACCAGCATGTAGTCCGATGGCTTAACCACTGCGCCACCGAGGCTGGTGTCTAGTTAGACCACGGTTATTGCGGCCGTTGAGTGACAGGTGTAATGATCGAGGGCGTAGCCCGAGATCTATTACACCCGTCACTCAACGGCCGCAATAATCGTGGTCTAACTAGACGAAGCTCGAGTGATGGATGAGGTAACTAGCTTTTATTATCCATTAAAGGCTTTTGTAGGAGATATCGTTGGCACTATAAATTGCGATATCTCCTGCGATATCTCCGCATCGGACGTAGCAAATGTATGGGTTTTTGCAATTTATTGGGTCCCCCTTGGACTACTTGCTTAGATTAGCCTATACGGGGAAACATGTCAGAAATACTGATTCATCTGACATTACAGGCGCGGATAGGCCCACAAGGAGAGAGCGCTGCGTAACCCCTCCTAGAAATTTGAAGTGCCCCGGAAATGTTTAGCAGATGAATACAATGCATTTATTGTTTTTTTCATGGAGAACGTAATATCGCGCTCATCTTGATAATTACCATGTAAATAATATATATGTTAGTGAATTTTGGCACGGGGTTGGCCATGATTTTATATTGAGGGGTACCCATACGTGGGCAGGGCACCCACACTTCTTTGAGTCATGTATATAATTATAACAGACGAATATATATTTAACAAGTAATTGGGGGTGTGGGGTACTTTTCAACACTTAGGGGCCATTCAAATATTACGTAACGCTTAGGGGGTGGGGGTGTAAGTCCAAGCGTTATGTGGCGTTACAAGGGGTGGGGGTGTATTGAACAGCGTTACGTAACACAATTTTGTTTTCTCTTAAACGTGCCATGTCATGACAACAATATATAATACAATATTTGAACGGCCCCTTACACAGGGCCCGCGGAGTGTATTTGAAAATGGGGTCGGGGGTGGGGCGAATGTCTGTGGGTGAAAATACATGTATTTGTGGGCCCGGGCATGCTTTCCCGAGAAAATTTTGTATTTTAGGTGTTCAAATACATTTAAAGCCTTCTGAACAGTATAACATGGAAAAGTGGATGGTGTGCCATGACCTCTTGCTATAGGCGCCCTTTTTAACGCTGCTAACTCCCTCAGTACAGGTGTCCCTTTTGAATGTTGCAGCTGTTCAGTAATGTAATGGGAAATGAAGCTAAACTGTTTAATAATATTTAATTTTAGTTGTTTTTTGTTTTTGTTTTTTTAATAAAATAATTATTTAGTTTTTACATATTTATATTGAAACTTTATTGCTAATGTTAATGAAAGTTACTTTTTAAAACAATGTTCTAATTTAATTCTTGCTGATTTATATGTGACCTGTAGGCGTAACTTTCTTCAGCCATTCAGCAATCGCTAAAATGTTGGTTAGACACGCCCGTGGTCTAACTATGGGATACACCACAGGTAAAATCGAAGGGACCGACACCAAAGCGTGGTACAAATATATATACTCTTCAAAAGAAGAAACGCAAAACCACATTGTCGTAACATTTGGAGAATTGATTTAATTATTGAATGGTGAGTCCGATAATTACCAAATGTTGCAGGATTGTTCACAATTCACTCTAGTCCATTGTGAGTAAGTGATAGGACACACCACCAAGGTCAAGGTCATCTGGAGTCAATACCGGGTGTGGCCTCCGCGTGTGTTGACAACTACCTGGCACCGCCTGCCCATTGAAGCAACCAGAGTACGGATGACGTCCCGGTGGATGGTGGCCCACTCGGCCTGCAAGGCTGCTGCCAGCTCGGGCAGGGTCTGGGGCTGTGGTTGTCGCTGTCGGAGGCGTCGGTCCAACTCGTCCCATAGATGCTCAATTGGGTTCAAATCCGGTGATATCGATGGCCAAGGAAGGACATTAATGTTGTTGTTCTGTAGGAAAGCCGTTGTGAGACGTGCTGTGTGAGGCCTGGCGTTGTCATGTTGGAACACTGCGTTGGCGTTGGCCATAACTGGAACGATGTGTGGCCGGAGGATCTGGTCAATGTAGCCCTGTGCATTCAGGTTGCCCTGCACGTGGACCAGGTCAGTTCTGCCAGTGTGTGAGATGGCTGCCCACACCATGACACTACCCCCGCCGAATCTGTCCACTTCCTGCACGCAGTTTGCCGCATAACGTTCACCACGACGCCTATACACGCGACATCTTCCATCATGACGTCGGAGCAGAAATCGGGACTCGTCACTGAACCACACCTGTCTCCATCGCAGTTGAGGCCATTGTCGATGACTCTGGCACCACTGCAGTCGGAGTCGACGGTGTTGTGGTGTTAAGATGACACCTCGAACTGGACGTCTGGCACGAATTCCTACCTCACGTAGGCGGTTCCGTACGGTCTGGTCGGATATCCTGCGCAAACCTGGTATTGCTGCGGCTGTGGAGGTGGCAGTAGTCAATCGTTCCCGAAGGTGGCGTACCCGGATGTAGCGGTCCTGCCCGGGGGTAGTGACCCGTGGTCGACCGGATCTAGGGAGGTCACGTGTTGATCCATGTTGCTGGTAACGGTCCCACAGTCTGGAGATGGTGCTTGGGGACACATGGAATGCCCTGGCAACGGCCGTTCTGGATTCGCCTGCGTCTAGTCGGCCGATGGCATTGTTTCTCTGCGGTTCACTGAGACGTGGCATGTCCAGAATTGTCAACTGTCGGCCAGATACAGAGGCCAGGCAAGCGAACACCCTGCACTTTTATACTGTCGGTGTTCATGTTGCACGTGCAGACAACGCACGTGCAGTGGTGACATGGTTTGCACGTGGCTGCGTTTTTGCGAATATTCACATTTTGGAACTTTATTGTACAGTAGCTGCGTTTTATCGAATGTAACCGTGGGAATGTGTTTGGGACATGCAATGACCTTATATTCACAAAGCATGAACCGGTAGGAAACATAAACTCGGAGTTATAACCCATTTGTACCCTTTTGCGTTTCTTTTTTTGAAGAGTATATATACTGAACAAAAAAAAGAAACTTCCGATTTGTACATATAGTATTTGTTGTATTAAAGAATTCATTGTGTAAAGAAATTGTATAGGTAGTATTAGCCTTGAGCTGTATTATCAGGATTCATGAATTTTATCGATTATTTTTGCACTGTTAATTGTCGACAACGTGAAATCCAATTTGCACGTGCATGCATGGTTCGACATGTCCCGTGTAGTATTCGGTCAATTTGTTTTACTTGTCTTACTGACATTGTCGTCAAGTGAACGAAAACGCTTCAAAATTTGTAAACAAAATTAACGTTTTTTACATTGTAGCATTTTTAGTATGCCAAGAATACCCAATAATTTACACGAACGGGCGATTGGCATGCTTGATGCTGGCATGTCGACAGAAGGCGTTGCAAGGCATGTTGGGAGTTCTAGTCGAGCGATACGAAATCTTCGCGTAAGATTTCGAACGACAGGAAGCACAAACGACTTGCCACGTCGTGGACGTCCGCGTGTTATAACGCGTGGTCAAGACCGCTATATCATGAACACGCATTTGCGCAATCGATTCCAAACTGCCAATGCTACTGCTGCTAACACACCTGGGCTTCATAATAACCGAATCAGTGGGCAAACTGTTCGTAATCGTCTGCGGGAGAACGGTTTACATGCGTTACGTCCTTACGTCGGATGCGTTTTAGCGCAACGTCATCGTTTAAATCGTCTTAATTGGGCACATGTACACACTCGTTGGATACGGCGATGCTGGAATACCGTTGGGTTTTTTTCGGATGAATCCAGATTTTCTTTACAATGTGGTGATGGCAGGGTGCGCGTCTACCGTAGGAGAAATGAATGCTATGCTGACTGTTGTGTTCTTGAACGAGATCGTTTCGGGGGTGGGGGTTCTGTCATGGTCTGGGCAGCCATTGCCCATGGTTATCGTTCACCACTAGTCGTCACTGATGGCAATTTAAATGCTCAACGTTACCGCGATGACATTCTCGCTCATCGCGTCATTCCTCTGTTCCATAACAACGCCAACATCTCGATTTTTCAGCATGGTAATGCCACCTCTCATACAGCTAGAGACACTGTAAATTTTCTTAGGACAAATAACATTGATTTCATTGATGACTGGCCCGCTAAAAGTCCTGATCTCAACCCCATCGAGCATGTCTGGCATAGTCTGGACAGACGATTGAGGCGTCGTCCCAGCCCATCTGCTAACCTCAACGAACTTCGTCAAGCGCTCATTCAGGAATGGAACAATATTCCACAGGCAGAAATCAACACTTTAGTCAATTCTATGCGCCTGCGGTGCACTGCAGTGGTCAATTCAACAGGTGGTCGTACCCGTTATTAAGTGGGTGTTTTTATTTGTAACCCCTACCACACTTGGTAAAACTTTCTCCCAGTTTCTGTTAACCTATGGCCATGATTTTTGCACCAAACGATGCATCATGGAACACTCTTTAAACGCATATATAACAATTATTCCCCCGGTTTGTTTTCATCAAGTTATGTTCAAGCAAAGTTAGCGGAAGTTTCTTATTTTGTTCAGTATATATATATATATGAAGAGTTCAGGCGCAAAACGCGATATAAACCATTTTCTTTCTTGTTTTTAGTTAAAGCCATTATTGTATGTCAGTAAGGGCTAATCGTAGGCCCGCTAATTTGGCGCAAAACGCGATTTATCCTTATGAAATTGTATTGCGTAAATCCCGTGTTTTCTTATCAAAACGCGATATACGCCAATTAAAAAAATCACTTTTACTAAAAATGAAAAATGGATATATCGCGTTTTGCGCATAAACTCTTCATATATATCTTACTTCAGACATACGACTTTTGTTTTGTCCATCAGTATATATAAAAAATATGCAATATAACATTGAAAAAATATATACAGAATAAGATTGATTGAAATAGATAGGCCTATACATGTTACATGTTACTGTTAACTCGTTACTGTAATAGAAAAAGGGTCTCTAATTATGTGGGAGGGCAATACATACAACCAGTATAAAAGTCCACCAATATTTATTGCTTTGCTACGATGGAAATCGAGTCACCAATCTATTAAAATGGTGGCATGTTAAGATTTTTATTATTATTAAAATTCATGAATTAACAATATATGTTATATAACATGGAGTCATGTGACATTTATGTTTTTGTATCGTAGCAAATTATATAATTCTCTTTAAGATAATGTGCTTCACAGTCATTTTATTTTGGAATGTTAAATATATAGTTTACCGTTAAAAATGCGGAAGTGTTCATTTCAAAATTAAAAATATTTTTATATTTTTAGTTTTAAAATCTTGTAATGATTCAGTGAGTAGGCTGCAGAATTTTGACATCGACGGTGCTTTTCAACAAATTGTAATATTAACTGATTATGCATATCGCAGCATAGTATTTAAACTAACTTTTAATCTTGTCTTGGCCGGAATCTCAGAGTGAGAATCATCATCATGTGTCCAAATTGTGGATACGCAAAGTTTTTTGTCAGAACTATACACACAGTTTTGTGTTTGGGTGTGCCAGTTACACTACTGGTGAAGGATTCAGGTAATTTGATTGAGACATTTGGGTAATTGCAGACATATTTAGATTTAGAGGTTGGTTAAGTAACCCCAATTTGTTAAAAATACAACATTAAAATATTAATATTTATGTTCTTATTATTGTTGGTTCAGTAATATGGCTTGCGGTGAACTCGTATGGAAAACTTGCTCGTATGGGGGAAATGTTGTGAACTCGTATGGAAATCCACAAGTGAACTCGTATTGAAATTACAAACTGATATATCCAATACTGTATAGCAACTTGTGTGTAGTTTTTATGCAGAGGTTAACAAACCCTCTAGCTCGACGTATGTGGCTAGTGTTTTTTAAGTTCGGGCTAGCGAGAAACGCAAAACATGCATGCATTGTTTACGGTTTGGCCTCAGATTACAGTTATCTTCTCATTTGGTTGTCGAAAATCCGGGAATTTGACCGCGCAAGTAGTCTGCTGTTTTGACTGAAGTGACGGGGGATAGCATGTAGTTTGTAAACATGTGTAACTTGTTGACATTGAAGACTTGTTTGTGGTAATTCCGGCCCATGCAAAAGTAGTGCTTTTTGTATAAAATGGGTGTACTCCGGCCTGGTTTAGAGGGTGTGTCTGTTTAAACCAGTATGCTGGGAGAAAGAGCTGGACAACAGGGGTTGTCCTTTTCAGGGTATGTGTCCCCTATGCAGGCAAAGGTACATACAAAACCTCTCGGGCCTGCTGATATTAATAAAAATGTTATAGCCACTAAGGCTATATAGAAACATATAGCGAAATTAATTGTGGTCTGAGGCCTTTTCTGTCGCAGGAAATAAGTCTAATGACATGCATGATTTGATTGGTTGGGCAAGTCACGTGGTAGTTAATCTCGCACAATGTTTTAGGCTAAGAAACTCTAATTATATTTTTATTTTCTACATCAAATTATACATTTATTCAAAGTATATCTGCATATCCATACATCCCCATATGAGTTGACCGTCATTTCTTACATACGAGTTCGTTTTCCATACGATTTCACCGCACCCCAATAATATCATGTGACATTTATTATAATTATCTTGTCCTTGTTCTTTGATGAAAAGTTCACTATAACATGGCTTTCTTTTCAAGACTGCAAACCATTTTAGATTTTTGGTCCAGTATCATTTCATCCTTGTTATTCCTGATTTGTGATATATATAGTGGGCAAGATCAAGCGATAACGGATGGACATTTTAACTATTTTTACACATAAAATTGTTCATACTGAATTAAGTTTTTGTCATAAGAACTTACCTTTGGATTGGTTTTGTAGGTGATAGGTTCTTTTACACTGCTGCATAAAAATATTTAATGCAACTCTATTTTAAATGTCACTAATTTCAAGTACCTTGTCAATGTTGAATGTGTGAAGATCACTAATTTCTAGCATCTTGTCATTGTTGAATGTGTGAAGATCACTGATTTCCAATACCTTGTCATTGTTCAATATGTGAAGACCACTCATTTTCAACACCATGTCATTATTGCATGTAATAAATGTGTAAAACTAGACTTTCAAATTAGTTGTTAATACAGGTATTTTAGTGATTTGGAATCCAGATTAAGTGACCACTGGTCGTGTTTTTTTATTTAGGAAGTAGACAAGTGACAACCTAAGACAGTTTTAATTGTGTGAGTGTGTATGTTTGAGTATATCTACTGTAATTTAATTTTAACTAATTAATATATAATAATGATGTGCAGAATTTAACATTTATAATTGTTGGTGTTTGTATTAAAAAATGTTTATGCACTTTACACATAAAATCATGTTATTTTTCAGCTCTGCGAAGGTCTCTGCTGCCTGATAAAATGTTCGACCTAAAGCACTTGGTGTATGGATTCTGTTACATTTGTTTACTACTGTTCTCCCTCAGCACCTACTTCACAGCTTGCTGTATAAACCCAGGCTATCTACCTCTTCAGACACACAAAAAGGTATACATGTAATTATAGTCTAAAATATGTTTATGGCGGCTCAAAAAGTTTTTCCCCCCACATTCTGTATTGAAATGAAATGTCATTGTGAAACATATACAGTTAAAAACCTAGTTCAAAAAGTTGTATGTCAAGTGATACTCTGCTGGTAGCAGTTTATCATGTTTTTTCAATCAGTTGTCATACTTTTAGAATAATTTAAAAAATGGGATCACATGTACTTATATTTAAAGCTGTTTTGTGTATTAATATTTTTATTAAATGTTTTTACATGTATACTATTACTATGTAATAAATTTGAAGACACGCTATATAGTTCCTTCTTGATATTAATATTTACCAGTAAATTATATTAAAACCTTACCCACATTAGAGAAGACATGGTGCTTAACTACATACATGTATAGTGTGTATTCTTTTTAAAAAACCCAACTATTTCTTTTATAAACAAATACATGTAGCGTCATCCAAGAATGCTGACATATTATATCCATGCGATATTTTGAATATGATTTTTTCCTAGACCCATTGGTGTTTGACAGTTCTGTTGAATTATCTCCATTTATTAACAAACTGAAATGTTTTGCTGCCTCTATTTTGTTTTCATGTGATAACTAGTTTTCTTGGATTGCACCAAAATGGGAATATTATTTTAGTCTAAACCCATTAAAGAACTATAGATGTTTGGTTTATATTTTTTCATAATTTTTATATAAAGTTAGCAATCAGGTGATATAATTCCTGGGCAATCATTAACAGAGGTGTAGTGAATAGGATGATGAATAGTATACAAATCACAAATTTATCTAAGCTAAATATGAATATTTATGAAACAAGAAAAACACCTAACCCATTTGTAACAGGTAAATGAAAAAACTGAACACTTTTTCACAGGGGTGGAATTTAGCTCAAGTTGGTTGAGTACTTGCATGAGGTGCTTGCGCCACAGGGTCAAATCACCTTTGTTGATCCTTTTAACTGATTGGGTTTTTTTTTGTTCCAGCCAGTGCACCTCAACTGGTCAAAGGCCGGGGTATGTGTTTTTCTGTCTGTGGGAAAGTGTATATAAAAGATCCCTTTCTGCATTAGAAAAAATGTAGCGGGTTTCCTCTGATGATTACTTGTCAGAATTACCAAATGTTTTACATCCAATAGCTGATGATTAGTACTCTTGTGGTGTCTGTAAACAAAACAAACTTTAACTTTTTAACATCACTAAGTGTTTTATTCAGAACTTTGGGATTTTATCTTGTTTTTTACCCGTTATTAGTTTGCAAGATACATATTTTTAACTTCAATACATTTTAATTACAAACATATACCAGTATTTATTTGTGTATAAATGCAGATTTTAAAAATCTTGTAATAAAGTTTGCATGAATGTTTCATTTTTATTTAGCGTAAAGCTGGCATGAACAGTAGTGACTCGAGTGATGAAATGGAAGACAGTGATGATGGTGAAAACAGCAACATGATAAAATCAATGAAGAAGGCAACAAGATACCACACATGTGACATCTGTGAAACAGAGGTGAGTATGGTTTTAGTTTTCTGAGTTATCAGGCTGGGGAAATGCATTTCCTTGCAACAAGGGCGGGACATATGCTAATGGTAAAGCACTTGCCTGATGCACAGTTGGACTATAGGATCGATCCCCATCGGTGGGCCCATTAGGTTATTTCTCACTCTAGCCATTGAACCATGACTGGTATATCATAGGCTGTGGTATGTGCTGTCCTGTCTGTGGGATGGTGCATATAAAAGATCCCTTGCTACTAATGAAAAAATGTAGCAGGTTTCTTCTCTAAGAATATGTGTCAAAATTACCAGATGTTTGACATCCAGCAGCTGTTAGATAAAACAAACTAGTTTTCCTCACCACATTCTTGAACCTTCATGTAGTCTAAGACAGACAGGTTGGATAACAGTGTGTTAATATACTACTCAGGTTCAAGCATGCTGTCCTGGGCATATAGTTTGATATAGAATAACAGGATATATTGGCACATGTGCAGGAAATTGTACAGGGGCATTCTAGATTCTGGCAAAAAGGTGTTTTGGGGGGAGGGTCAGTCATGCTTCCCCGGAAAATACACTGAAAGAAATTTTGCTTGGAGTGGGGGTTGGGGTATTCAACCCCCTAACCGTCTTCCTTTGCACACACACCTGGGATATAACTTAGTGGTAGAGCAGTTGCCTTAGGTGCGATGGGTCACTGTCAGTCATTCCTTTTGTTAAGATAGTTTGTTGCTAATATGATGTACGAGGATGTCAATATTATCCATTTTCCCATCTAAGTTATATTAACAAAGCAAATTCTATCTTCATGCATTATCATCATGTTTTGACTTAAGATAAAACACTGATTGCAGCAACCAATGAGGTCAAAGCACTGTGAAGACTGTGGGCGGTGTGTTCGGAAGTATGACCACCACTGTCCCTGGCTGGAGACGTGCGTGGGCGAACGCAATCACAGGTTCTTCTGGCTCTTCCTTCTCTCAACAACAGCACTCGTTGTGTGGACTACTCTCATTGCATGGTGAGATTCGTATTGTAAAAATCACTTTAGCTGTGTAATTTAAATATCAGTCTTACTGTCAGAGTATTAACAAAATCCGATAATTCCTAGAAGATGGAAGTAAAACAACAGATATCAACATTTCCAAATAATATCAAAATAAACTAACATTGAATTAATATAGGTTTTAAAATCTGTTTGTAAATTGGAGGGTAGGTAGGAATAATAATGTGCAACAGTTTTAACGTAAGTGAGATAATAGAATATGACATTTGAATGCCATGCCAAAAATATCATCAAGGTGTTCGTGAAAGTGGGTCAGTTACATACTATTACTGATGGTTGCATTAAAATGTAAAAAGTTTACTTTACGTGTCTACAAAACAAAATGTACAATCAGGGTCATTCCCTATGTCAAAAATAGTCCAATCTAACCATATCAGTTAACACAAGAATCAAAACAAGGCAAAGAAAAAAGGTTTGTTTTGTTTAATGACACCACTAGAGCACATTGATTTATTAATCATTGGCTATTGGATGTAAAACATTTGGTAATTTTGACATACAACCTGCTACATTTTTCCATTAGTAGCAAGTGATCTTTTATATGCACCATCTCATAGACAGGATAGCAAATACCACAGCCTTTGATATACCAGTCGTGGTGCACTGGTTAGAACAAGAAATAGCCCTATGGGCCCACCAACGGAGATCGATCGCAAACTGGCCGTGCATCAGGCAGGCACTTTACCAATGGGCTATGTCCCGCCCCAGTATTAACTGAGAAGTGAATGTAAACAATTCCTTACTGCTAATCATAGAATGTACCGATCTGTATGTAGTCGGTGCTCCACAGCTGGTGTAACAAAGGCCATCACATGTACTATACTGTCTGTGGGATGCTGCGTATAAAATATCCCTTTCTGCTAATTGAAAAGAGTAGCCCGTTGTGTGGCGACAGTGGGGTTTTTCTCTCACTATCAGTGTGGTCCTTAACCATATGTCCAAATCCATATAACCTTAATTAAAATGTACCGAGTGTCTTGTTAAATAAAATATTCCTACCAACAGTGAATTTTATCTCTTACCATAGTTGGTGATTAATCATTGTGCCAAGGTGTCATTAAAACAGTTCTGTTTGCTAATTTTGAGGAAATTTTCTCTTTACAGGAATGCAATCGTTAACAAGGTTGGATGGGAGGAATGGATAAAGGTGAACGTCGTGATCTTCATTGACCTGGTCATTCTGATAATGGGTGGGATCATAGTGTTCGGTCTCTTTTGCTTCCACTCCTACCTGATGGTGAAGGGCATGACCACCTGGGAAGCCGTGTCGCGCGATCGCATCAGTCACCTCCGATACCTCGATGAGGAGTACAACCCATTTGACGAGGGCTGCTGTAGAAATATGTTCTACTTCTTGTGTGTCTGCGGTGTGAGAAACTGGGAGATGATATACTCAAGGAACGCCAATGTGAATCAAAATGCGGCTGGCGTTGTGTGACTGTTGAAGAGACCGTAACGGGTTGAGACCGACGATGGAAGTGTGAATTTGCTCAAAATTATAGAAAATGGACGAGAGCACCATAGCAGCATTAAGACATTTACTTTTATAAAAAGACTAATTTTGTAGAAAAAATATAGAATATTGGTATATTTTTAAAATAACATAATTAAATAAAATCCCTTTTCCCCGCCAAAAGCTACCTATAAACAATTTTCAAGCCTATGTTTTTGATTATATTATGACTTTTTATCTCTTATATCAATTTCTTTCATTTAATTTTACAGGGTTGCATAAAATAAGCAGTGAAAAAGAATCAGGGCTCAATAATTTAGTGTGTATTTGAAACTGTGTTTGCAAATGGCTGTGAGAACCTGTTCTCGTCACACCACCCAGGCCCTGTTTTACAATGCGATCTTGACGATTAGCTGTGAGGAGGTCAGAACTCCGACGCACAGGGAGAAATACTAGAAGAATTTATTAACGTACATAACCTAGTATGTCTCAATGAAGGTAGCACTATGTTCATTCATGATAACTTAGTGGGCTCCTCTACCATCGATCTAACCATAACATCAAACTGTATAGGTGCAAATACCCAATGGGAGGTGTTAGACGCTCTCAATAGCGACAACCTCCCTATTTTAACTAGCTACAAACTCACCTTAAGTGCGTACAGTAGCTAGGCACTTAAGGTGACTTCAGCGCCAAGATCCCATTGTATAATGAGGGGCAAGACATAACCCAGTAGTACAGTGCTCGTTTGATGCACAGTCGGTGTGGGATCGATCCTCGTCACAGGGTCCATTGGGCTATTTCTCATTCCAGCCAGTGCACCACGACTGGTATATCAAAGGCTGTGGTATGTACTACCCTGTCTGTGGGATGGTGCATATAAAACATCCCTTGCTGCTAATCGAAAAGAGTAGCCCATGAAGTGGTGACAGCGGGTACCCTGTCTCAATATCTGTGTGGTTCTTAACCATATGTCTGACTCCATATAACCGTAAATTCAATGTGTTGAGTGCGTCGTTAAATCAAACATTTCTTTCTTTCTTTGTTTACATTGTATAACAGGGACCTGTGAGGTAGTGTGGGATTTGAAAGCAGGAACAGGTTCACACACACACACATACTCATTCTGTTCGAAGTACAGTCACGGCAAAAGGACCGTTTCAAATACACCAATATGGTCTTCACCAGCTACATGAAATGGGAACATTTCCTCTTTATTTAGTTTTGTCTCTAGCTACATGTATGTATGGCCCTGATTTGTCTTCCAAATTGTGGGGTGGGGATTTTTTTAAAATATGAACTCTTATCAGTAACTGAAGTAACATTAGTGTGTAGGTGTTTTCAGAAAAGTATTGTTTGTGAAAGAACCAATATAATGTTTCAAAAAGCAGACGAATAACCAATATTTCTGTTGTTTAACACCATGTGTGAACTGAAAATTGTTATATTTTATATTTCAGAAGGAAATGAAGGATAGAACATCTTGTGATAAATATTAAATGATTTTGCTTTCTTTTTTGGAATAGAGATGATATTTTGTTGCATTTTTCTGTGTTTACTGGTCAGTCAACAGACAATCTTGTGATAAATATTTTTTGATTTGCAGAATAGAGATGATATTTTGTTGCATTTCTCTGTGTTTACTGGTCAGTTAACAGACAATCATTGAATCTGAATAGCACATGTGTAAGTTATATCTTGTAAAGTCAGCTTTTGTATTTGTTTATGTTAGTAGAAGATGATAAGATATTTTATTCAATACTTTAGATGGTTCATTCCCATTATACATTTTGTCATAAAGGAATGCTTAAGCAAGGCTTTTGGACTGGTAGGCATATTGAACGATATGTAATGCACATTATTGCTTAATATCAAATATATTGGTATATTTAATTAATAACATGGTTAAATGTGATGCCTATTATATACAACGGGCGCAGCCATTTTGTTAGATCCCAGTGAATATGCCCTCTGGCGAGCAGGTGGTAATACAGGAATTAATCTTTGAACTGAAGAAACAAACGTACCTGATTTTTGCGGGATAATGAAACGGGCATGCATCGCAATGTTCTGTAATAATATGCATCCCAGTAAGCCAGCAATAAGTATATATTATTTTTCAATACAAAATAAACCACCATTGTCAAAGTCGAAATAACTGTATCATGTTTTGTCCATGCAGTAACCTACATACTGAAATGATAAACAAGAGTGTTTTCTTAGTTAATTAATCTGTTCTTTTTAATTGTTTCCACCTGTGATTCCTGATTGGCAGGTGTTTATTTGGTAGGTAACCAGACATGGCAATTAATTACCACTGTCTAGACACAAAAATACATACCGGTGTTAACTCTTGATTAAGTAGACTTTCCAATCTGCAATCACAGTTCTGATCAATTACATAGTGTCTCTCCCCCTCCCTCCCCCCCCCCCCCCCCCCAAAAAAAAATTCACTTTCGTATATCGTGGGTAGTTGTTTTTGCTCCTATGTAGCCTACCAATAGGCCCAAAAGTATGCATTTTTTCTTTGGATTTTTTAAGAAAGAAAAATACTATAACCCCATTTTGTTCTGTTAATGCAAATTGAAATATGTGTATTCAGTGGCGTAGTGTGGGTTGGCAGCGCCCGGGGCAAGGCAAGTATTGCGCTCTCTAACCAGTGGACCGTTAGCACTCCCCGAGTCCCACCAGTCCAGAATTTTGCGCCCAGGACAACCGCCCTGGTGGCCCCACCCATGCTACGCCACTATTTAGTTAAATAGTTTATTATATTATCAAGTCATTTATGTTGTTTTACAAGTCAAGTTAATCAAAGCGATGCGCCTTGTCGTAAATTACTGCGTTTGTTTACACTGTGCATACAGGAGTTGGTAGGAGCTGACGTCACTTCGCCCCAAGCTAGAGTACCGGACACGATGAAAAAGAACAAAATGGCTGCCTCCAGTTAGCAGGAATAATCACGTTTTTTGTTTTTTTTTAATTCTGAAATTACGCTTCAGTATGTGTTGGTGGTCGAGTATGCATCTTTGCAACACATACGGCTCATATTTGACTGGTCCTCCCCTTTAAATAATATCTTTATTTCACTATTTGTACTTGTGATAACATTGACAATATTTAGAGTTATCATTGACAAGACGTAGTGTTTTTATTTATGTTTTCAGTACACCTTAATTTCCATGACAAAGTTTTAAAAAGGTTTTATTTTTTAACGACACTACTAGAGCACATTTATTTATTAATCATCGACTATTGGATGTCAGACATTAGATTTTTTTTTTTCACCTGTAGTCTTGGAGGAAACCCGATACATTTTTCCATTAACAGCAAGGTAATCTTTTATATGCACTTGCCCACAGATAGAACCTCACAAGAATGGGTCCACTGAGGTGATTCATTCCTATGACCGAGCTAGATCACCACTTCATTCCCAAGGCATGCTTCATGCAATAGAATGTTAGATCTGATCCGAAAAACTTTTACATGCTCATGTACCACGAAGGTTTCGAGCATGTCCACCCAGGGCCAGGGTCCCAACCCGGGGTAGAAATATTTGGGACAACTTTGACTTTATCCAAAATAAGGGAGGGGGCTTTAGAATTTATTTGCGTCTTTGCCAAACTAAATAAGTTTATTTGTAATTTATTTTATGTAATTTTTGGACGCATTTTAAGTCGGGCGGTTCTAAAAATAAAAAAGTTAAACAGAGCTCTCTAGTATTTAGCCCTAGGAGTTGGTAAGAAGGTTCTTCACTAGGATACTGGGGCACCCGCCACAGGAAGTTTATTTAGTAGGTGGGGAAGGGATATATAAGGGGTATCCGTCATATTGGGAACTTCAGTGTGACCGAAGCATGGGGGGGGGGGGCCCGAGGGGGAGAGGGGCAGGCCCTCGGACAGACCTAACTCCCCCAGAATGTTAGAGAAGTGGAATAAGGTACTAAGTTTTAAGCTTGTTTTTTTTTGCCATATACGAATTGAAGTTGAAGTTGGTGAGATTTGTTTATTTGCTTCTTTGGCTAAATGAAACTTTATAGTGTCAAAGTGCTGGTACTTCAGGGTCCAATTAAAACCCTAAAATGTTGCATATTTAGTACATAATTTTACTGTGGATGTTAATTTAAAGCATTATGTAAATCTGTGGTTAATGTTAGTGCATATATGTAAATGTATAACACAAATACAGTAAATATTTAGTACAGACACTTCTTGAAATTCTGTGTACTGTATACATGTATTATTACATAATTAGTCTTATTTTAGTAACATTAAAAACTAAATTCTCCTGCCAGGCAAGAGTCTGTATGTATGCTACACTATGAATCTCATCCTAGTGACAGCATAATTATAGCCCAGCCATACACATTCCTTATTACCACGATAGATGTTATTGGCTTAACACTACAGTATAATGAGGCTATATTTTAGGATGGGACAACACATGCATTATGATGCGAGTTTGTTAAATCAGGATGCATGTACTACCTGACACTGACATGCTACTATTGCCCGTGATGTAAGCTTTGGATGTTTTTGACTGAGCTTCAGTTCAGTACTTCATAAGATTCCACTATATAAATGTGATCTCATTTTCACTTTTTTGCTTATATTTTAAATGTACATATATAAAACATATTTTTTGTATGCACTTTTTTATTTAACATTTAGAAAATATATTGGTCTCTCATTTGATAATGGTCTCATGTTCAGTTTGCACATTTTGTTCCGGTGCAAGCCCCAACCCCACCCCCATCCTCCCCTCCCCTCCCCCAATTATAGTGTTTGTTTTGTTTAACAACACCACTAGAGCACATTGATTTGTTAATGATCGGCTATTGGATGTCAAACATTTGGTCATTTAAACATTTTATAAGCACAGTAACTGGTTTATACATGTGTCTACAGTTTCGATATTGTAACTTATTAATATATGACAAGTCACTTTATTTAAAATGCTTTTGATGTGATGGCACAAGTAGAGAGTAATGGAGATTTCCCTCAAGTTTTTGTTGTACTGAGTTTTGTAAATATATTTATTTAACTAGAATTCACTGTAAAGGCTGGCTGTAAACTTATTTATTCGTCTGTAATTCACAGCTTAGTGCCTGTGTTGTTGATTATAATAATATTATGTTTCTGTGACTTAAAATGTCAAACCTAAATGCTCATCATTGTGAAATGACAATACATGGTTTTAAAGAGTTTGTTGGTGGTTCATTTGTTCTTTGCTATATTATATTTCAACTTATTTTTGTGATTATATCCAATTAAGGTTCAAGCACATTGTCCTGGGCACACACCTCAGCTATCTGGTCTATCTGTCTAGAACAGTGGGTTAGTTGTTAGTGAGAGAAAAGAGGGTGTAGTGGTCTTACATGGAGTTGTTAAAACTTGCTCTGGGTGGGAGCCGGTACCAGGAGCTGCGAATCCTGTACCTTATGTCCGATGGCTTAATCGTGACACCACCGAGGCTGGTGCTATATTCTAAATATCCAGACATGTGAAGTCAACCAAGTTGAGGCTTTTATATGTCAATATTGTTTTACCCTTGCCACCTATTAAATACATTTAATCCATACCTCTGACATCACACTATTGTTCTAGGTGTAGATTATTTTTCAAGAATCAACACCTGTGAAACAATGCCTTTTGAACTTTTTATGCATGTAGGTAAGGGATTCGAACCCACTACTGACAGAACTTATTCATTGTAAACGAGTACAGTGCTTTAGCCCATGAGGCCAAACATCTGCATCATCAAATAGACACCGAATTTAAGCCTTACAAACCTGATACTAGTTACAGTAATATATTCTGGCAGAATACAGCAATGGTCATCGGAAACTAAATTGAAAATCAGAAATTACACATTTAGCATGTGCATCACGCTCAATGCAAGCCAGCCACTGCTGAGGATTTCCTGACTGAATCATTCGGGTTAGGTCTGAAAGCATCGTATCGTTTTGGGTTATTAGTTTTTTAAATATTCTTTGTCATTTTGATTTAAAAAGATAAAATAGAAGTTAATTTAGCAATCACGTAATTTGTTTTAATAAATAATGGACTACGTTGGAGAATGCACTCGGAAGTGTAGATTCATGAAACTTTAGAAAATTTGTTTCTAATTTTCAGTATTATTCATACTTACCTAGTACTAGCACAACAACAATGCTATACGACCCTGAGTTATAACCTCCACTGCAGAATTATCTCCCCTTGCCGGATGTATAACCTAGACCCGCGCATGGGTAGACCGTATATCCTCGTTATCGATTCAAAGTCCGGAATGACTGAATAAAAAAAGACCTCCCTCGGGGCGGGTGGGAGGTAACGGTTGTTGTTGTGCTAGTACTAGGTAAGTATGAATAATAATGAAAATTAGAAACAAATTTTCTAATAGTCTTATTCAACTTACCGTACTAGCACAACAACAATGCTATAACAGACGTGATATAACACCGTTAAAGCACGAGAATTTAACATTAAAGGGAGGAGGTAAGAAAACAAGGAGGTCTTACCCATTCAAGCAGTAGTGTTCGTCTCAAGTAATGATACAGTGAAAAAGCAACCCACATCATACCAGGTATAAAATGTCAAAGTGACTTTTAAATTGAAGAACTACCACCCCAATTAAAAATAAACCAAGTTAACAAGGTGAGGAAACCCGCACACCAAGTAATGGTAAAAGACACTCGACTGCCCCAGATAGTCAACCATCCACCCCCCCCCCCCCCACCCCCCACTCTCCAAACAGGAGGTGGAGAACTATCTCCCAGAAAGACTGCCGCTAGCGACCGGCCGAAATAAGGGTCGCCCCCTACTCGTGGCCCTGCGCACCGAAATGAGTTGCTGCCCTGCAATGACTGACTGAATCCGCCGAGTTCCGTCCGGACCAACAGCCATATCACGGAGATAAAACCGGTCAAACGTGTGTCGACCTTTCCAAAATCCCGCACTCGTGGCCTTGAAAATGTCTAAAGAATCATGGAAATTAAGGGAAGCAGAATTCGCCCGAATCTCATGAGGTCGAACGGAGAAATTCCGCAGAACATGATCACCCGCCTTCTCATATGCCAGTTTGATGGTTGCAGCAATCCATCTCGACAAAGCATTCTTCGTAATGTCTCCTGGTTGGCGTGTGAAAGAGATAAACAGTCTTCTAGTGTTTTGCCGGAGATTTCTAGTACGCTCCAAATAGAATTTCAAAGCCCGCACCGGACAAAGAAGTCTATCAGAATTATCCGCAGAAAGCGTACGAGATAAACACTGAATGATGGCCGGAGGAAACTTCCCCTGGCACCTGGTTCTTAGCCACGAAAACAGGATCAGTACGTAATGTAACTGACCCGTCCGTATTGTAATCCACCAAATCATGCAAAAAAGCATGAATCTTACTAATACGACGGCAAGCCGCTAGTGAGACCAGAAACAAAGTTTTCCACGTCAAATGACGAGAACTGGCGAATTTCAAAGGCTCGTAGGGCTTGCCTTTGAGTGCATGCAGAACCAGCAAAACATTCCATTTAGGCAAAATGGAAGGCTTCTCAACCGTGTTTTGCAACGACTTAAGCAAGTCATGCAACACGAGATTCGTTGAGAAGTCTTGACGTCCACACTGCCTCAGAGTAGTGAAAATGGACGACCGATGACTTCTCACTGTTTGAACCTTCAGCTGTCTTTCTTGGACAAGAGCCAGAAAGTACTCAGCTAAATCATTAACAGTAGGCGACAAGGGATCCACGTCCCTCTCAGTCGCCCAACGAACCCAAGCGCGCCAGTGACACTGGTAGACCCTCTTCGTAGACTGGCGCTTCGACGAGGAGACGAGCTCAGCAACCCGTTTAGAAAAGCCTCGGTTTCGGAGGGAAACCCCGACAACCGCCATGCGTGAAGTCGGAAAACCTCCGGTTTCGGATGCCACTCTGTCCGACGCAGTCTCTGACTGAGCAGATCGGGTATCAACGGCAACCGCACCGGTTCCTGCACTAAAAGTGACAGGAGCGGAGGAAACCAGGCTTGAGCTGCCCAACTCGGAGCTACGAGCGTGACACGACAAGGTTGCTGTCTGATCTTTGCCAGAACCTTGCCAAGCAGAACCGGAGGGGGAAAGGCGTAAAAATCCAGTCCCGTCCAGTCCATGCTCAACGCATCGTACTCCAGTGCCAGTGGGTCTGGTACCGGCGATACAAACACTGGCAACTGACTGTTCAGGCGAGTGGCAAACATATCGAGTTGAGGACTCCCCCACAACTGAAGAACTCGATAAGCCACCGTCCGGTGCAACATCCATTCCGTCTGAACCGAGGAACGACGACTCAAAGCGTCCACCAAGACGTTCACGGACGAAGGAATGTGTTTGGCCGATAACACCACTCTCCAATCGTCGCACCATTCCAGAATCTCCAAAGCCGCAAGACTCAATGACAGGGATTTGGTGCCTCCCCACCAATTGAGGTACGCAACAACCGACGTGTTGTCCGGCCTCAACAAAATTCGACGATGTCGAATAACAGTCCTGAAATGGAGACAAGCGCGACGCACTGCTTCCATCTCCAACAGGTTGATGTGACGACTCCTCTCTGAAGGAGTCCACACCCCTGACAGATGTTGATCCAAAAGGTGTGCACCGAACCCCTCGAGGGAAGCATCGGTAAACAGGACCAACTCTGGAGAAAGTGGGTGTAAAGGAACGGCCTGGGACATACACTTGTCCACTAGACACTCTTGGATCGGAAGAATGAACCAAGGCCCCAATGGTATCACCAAATCCCAGCTGAGACCATCCCACACTCGGGACAAATGCCATTGAAGCGGTCTCTTGAACCGGCATTCAGCGCCGCCAGCGATTCGAGATGGCCTATCAACACATGGAGCGTGCGCACCGACGCACTTTGCTCCACCAGAAGACGTTGCGCCAACGTCCTGAAATTGTGAAGTTGCAAATCCGTCGGAAGAACGGACGCCTCCACAAGGTTGAAAACCACCCCGAGATAAGTGAAAACCTGCGTTGGCACTAATTCCGACTTGACCCAATTGGGAATAAACCCCAGTCGGAGAATCATGTCGATCACGAACTCCACGCCCACGAGACATGCTGTCTGTGACGCCGCCGGAATTAACCAATGGTCCAGGTAATTGTGCATCCGTATACCCAACAGATGTACACGCCCCACCACTGCCGTAAGCAGATGTCGATTGTCCACGCACCCTCATCCCGGCCGCTTCCCACCCCTGGGCGCCTTGCCCCGAGCGGAACCACGAAAACGTGCCGGCTTCCCCCGAAAACGTGCCGGCTTCCCCCGAAAACGTCCCTGTTTCGATGAACCACGGGCATTACCAGACTGCATGCCCGAATCAGACACCACAGGGATCTGATAACTGTCAAGAAAAGTCGATTTCTTAACAGGTGGAGGCTTAAAAGTAGACGCCGCCTGGCGCAATCTAATTAAAATTAGCTCCACTATTACATGTGGATCTAAAGGCAGCCAGTTGGAGCTCATGTCCACCAATCAAAACCTTACTTGCAGAATCCTGCCAGCGATTTAAAAATAATTTGAAAACATTCCGAATTATCCTGAGGGTATACGACATGTTTCGTGTGAATTACGAATGCATTAAAACATGTTTTATTTTATAAAATAAATAATTTGTAATGTAAAACTGAAGACTGATTTAGTTTTTTTAAATGTTATAAATAAATAAATAATTTTTAATGTAAAATTGAAGACTGATAACCCACCCCGTACGTATTGGTATGGTTCGCTGTACTGCGGCCACTAAAATAGACTCGCCCGATATTTTTAGAATTTGTATGCTCCCAAATAACGTTATAAAAGGCGAAGTGTGATTGGTCAGTATTTAAATTATTATTTACAGACGAAATGTTACCTGGACATTGGGGACTACGCAGTGTTGTTAGTTTTAAGTCACTGGCAGGATTCTGCAAGTAAGGTTTTGATTGGTGGACATGAGCTCCAACTGGCTGTCTTTAGATCCACATGTAATAGTGGAGCTAATTTTAATTAGATTGCGCCTGGCGCTTACGAGCAGTTCGGGACGGAGCAGCAGGGACGAATTTCGCCGCTTCTTGGTCCATGACCAAGTTAAAATTGGTCCCAAAAAGTAAGGTTTCCCATACTGAGCGACTACGAAAGTAGGTTTTAACCACACCCGTCGCTCTCAGTCCCGCCAGGTAGTGATCCCGACGCAGAAGTAGACTGTTGGCAAAAACACGCCCAGCAAGCTGAGCGACGTGATGAGAGGCTTTAGAAGCCGCCAACAAACAACCCTTAGCCATCGGCGGAAGACCCGTGACTGCTTTATCTAACCAAAATAGGAACGTACCTAAATGGTTATTGACTTGAAAAAGAAATTTAGATAACCTCTCCAAAGTCTCTAAATCCGTGAGTGGCACACTGACATTAGAATATGGGTGGCAGTCTGCCTTCACCCTAGCGGAAACGACCGCTGGATGTGAAAGGAAGGAAGCTCCCAATATTGTCTTATACGAAGACGTGGACAAAACCTTCGCCGCAGACAAGAGTTTCCCGGTAACTAACGTTGCCGGAAACTCTTCCACCACCGCCCCCAAAATACGATCGCTACTTGCAATCAAAGCATCAATCTCCGCAAGAGATTCATGCGCCTTGTGCGCTAACGGCAAGCCGAAATCCTGCCGCGGAGCGTCCGTCGCTAAAGGCCAGTTTCCAAACGAAACACCCTTGTAAGACTGAACAGCCTCCTCCGACGGAATTGCATCCGCGCACACCAGTCGGACCTGTTCCCGTACAAAACCAAGAACCGCCTGGTAATCATAATCGCCGTCTGGCGTACCATCGGCCAAATTGGGAATCTCGTCAAGCACCGAACCTGGTGCCGACCCTTCCCCCGAACCACACACTGATTCGGAGGGAAAATCGTCTTTCGAAGAAGACATTTTTTCAAACGACGCGCCATGCGCTGACCGTGACGGAAACGAAACTGCATGGGCAGGACGATGCGGACCGGCCGAATCTGCAAACTGGTCCAAACCCGGTCTCGCTGGAAACCCCGGCGGTGGAGGGACCGGTGGAGGCGATTCCCCTAGCCAGGCCATGAAATTCTCAAAAAGAGAAACATAGTCCCCCCGAGTCCGCCCCTGAGGGCGACCCGAAACCATCGGACCCTGAACGAAAGGTTCCGCCCACGCAGTCGAGGGATAACGCCTGGAACCTTTACCCCGATCTGACAGGTCCGGGTTGACCATCGGTGTAGACACAGGCGCACCCAAGAAAGCTGCAGTTTCCCTGATCCCTGCCGAAACAGACAACGGGACTGGTGGTGTCGGTTGAACCGGACCGTCAAGAAATTCGTACACGTACGAATCCTGCGCCGAATTCTGAACCCAACCCAGTTGACGTAGCCACACGCGAACGATCTAAAAGTTGATGACGCTGTACAGGCGCCCCAACAGAAGGGACGCCCACTGGCGTCGCACCCGAAACAACGCCACCCGGCTCCGTGACCGAGACAACGTTGTAAGACTTCGCGATTTCGCCAAGTGGCTCGATCACCGAAGTAGCGCCGAAAGACGCGTTGGCCGAAACGGCTCCCTCGGACGCCACGACCAACCCTGCACCAGAAATCTGGTGAGCCAAACGGCGCCGCGAAGCGGACTTCATCCTAGAGCTAATCGACCCCTCCACAGAAGGACCGATAACCCTGCCCCCATTAGCAAGATGGGAGTCGGAACTGAGAGACACAGTCGTTCCTGCCCCGACTGCACTCCCTCCGACTGACGCCCCCGTTACAACCGTAACCGGCGCCGCCTCCACCGACGGAGGCAAAAGCAAATCCCCAGGTCGAACGGAGCCCGACCTGGAAGAAACCTTCCCTGCTTCAGCCCAAACAGGGAGCAACAGCGCCCCCTCCGCGCCAAGCGGCGCTTCGGGTTTACTGGTATCACCATGAGGATGGCGAACAGACGAGGAGGCGCCCTTGCGCCTACCACTTGTCCGCGAGCTCTTTGAACTGGACACCGACTTGCCGACCGCCGGCAAATCGGTATGGAGCACGACCCCGGAGGTTGCCACTGTGCTCCGCCCGTCCCGTTCACGTCTAATCATCCTCTTTCGCTCGGCGTTTTTTGACAGCTTCTTAGCCTTCCCCCACGTGGAGGGGGACCAATTTACACAGATATGACACTGGCGTTCAAAACAACAAGAACGACATGCCCGACATAACAAATGCTGATCAAACTGGGGCAGTCGTTTAAGACACCCCCCCCCCCCCCCCCCCCCCCTCGGCACACACAACCAACAGGTTGGAGCCCGAGGAAGCCGTGTCAGACATTAACCCCCTGTGTAAATTACCCAAAAGACCTCGCATGACAGAGTAAAACAAAATTACAAATTAATAAACAATTTGACAAAAATTTTACTACAGAACTCGAACACGACTGCAATGGAGGGTCAAAAAACGAGGATATACGGTCTACCCATGCGCGGGTGTAGGTTATACATCCGGCAAGGGGAGATAATTCTGCAGTGGAGGTTATAACTCAGGGTCGTATAGCATTGTTGTTGTGCTAGTACGGTAAGTTGAATAAGACTAATGGTTAACTCTTCCCTACGGGGCTTGTGAATTATTTTTCACGAATCTACACCCACTTGTACATTCTCCATTACTAAAAACCTCGTGTGATCTTTCATGGAATGGGACCCTGGATTATAAAATAATTATTGTGCTAGCTTTCAATGCTAGAATTTTTATGAAAGGTTTCATAATTTTGTTAAATAACATACTTTAAAGAAAAGGTTTGTCATCACATATTATTTCAAATTCATAACATAGTTTTAGTTAATCTCAATATGTAGACCAGTTAAAATATGACATTTTTACATTTATGTTTTTGGACAGATATGGATTAATATCTCACCGAGTGAACACCTATCATAAGCTAGCTAATAATGTGATGGGGGGAAAATGGAGTCCGGCGATTTCGCCACCGGTCGATCTCGCCCGGGTGATCTCGCCATGGGCGAGAAAGCCGTAAATTCCATATACTGCTGGGCGAAATCGTCGTACTCTATATACATATAAGCAGACGGGAATGTCACTGTTTATTACAATAAATTGGTTATTATAATAATATTTAATTAATGTTTTGGGTTTGATACTGTTCTTTATTCCCAAGCTTTTGTTTTTTCTGTCATTGCTTTTGTTCAGTTTACTCCATATCAGCAAGGTTAGGCGAGATCGCCGACGTTTTGTGTACCATTTCATTGTACACTTACTTATTGTTTGAGAACATATTAATGTAACAAATTAATAAAATTCAAACTGAAACTCCATCTGTCTGTTTTCTGTCTTCCATACTGTTTACAACAAAGTTGGCTCGACTGACAGTACTTTAAGCTTATTATTATTATTCAGTGCATGTTTTGGGTTTGATATTGGTTTCTCAAAAAGTTGTGTGTTCCATTTCATAGTACACTTATATATTACAAATTAATAAAATGTCAAACTAAAAGCTTGTGTATGTTTTCTTTTTTCTATATGTTCTTTACATCTACGGTTTTATAGAACTGATCACATTAAATTACCAGTAACAGAAAACTAACGAGATAAGATACAAGGACAGATATAAAGATATATTGCTTATTAGCATTTCACGATTTCAGTTTCATTACAGGGAAATTATAATTCATTATAACAGTTTATGTCTATATGTTGATTAGAGTTCACTATTATTAGTGTTAATCGTCTTTAAAACGGTATGCACAGTGGTCACTGCGAGAAAACTATACTCGCAAGAAACATTTTAACAGGCAAAGACAGAAAAAAAGGACACATCACATTTGATTTGAACATTGTTCGTATCATTTCATGCAGTAAATGATAGTAATATAAACATTTTAAATAATAAAATTCCTCTTTAGTTAGATACATATAGTACGGCGATTTCGCCCAGCAGTATATGGAATTTACGGTGGCGAGATCGCCCTACTTCGGAAAAATAACATAGTTAACAATTCGGGTTAATTTAGCTAGATTGAAACCTCTGGGGGCTATAATGTTTTAACATGTCACATTTTGGCCCCTAGAAGGAGACATATTATGGCCCACTTAGTAGGTATAGGTTACTAAAACTCTCTCTCCCCCCCCCCCCCCCCCCAGTCACCTACTTATAAATGTGGTTGCCACTGACGACTGGATGTCTATTATTTCAACCTCTGACGTGAATGATAAAATACTAAGAAATCTGTGAAATATTAGTTTATTTGCATTAACTAAACATGTTAATCAATCAACAAAAATAAAATGTGTAGAAATAGCAAGAGTAAGCAACATTTAACGTAAAGTAATTATTCAATAACACATTTAAAGATGCAATCTCAAGGTTGAATTATGGCAGCTTCCCATGAAAATTACTTATTGACTTATAATTTCAGATGTAAACATTATATACCTTTAACTATATGCCTGTAAAAAAAATTACAACCAAATTTTGTAGATTATTATTATTAAAGAAACTTTGGGCAAACGCTATAATGAGGAATGTTTCCAACAAATATGCTGTCTTTGTGTAACCGATCTGTTTCTGACAAATCTATTTAGATGCCAACAGTCAACTTGCCGGACAATGTGCATTTGCTGCGATTTTAGTAAAATTTGTTACATGACAAGACAGGAATATTGTTGCACTGAACTTTTTTTACACACAGCCATTACAATTTCAATATTTATGGAACGATTTTGTGTGGAACTGACTAAATTTGTAGTTATTTATCACAAATACATGTAAATGTAAAAAATAGCAAAATATAACACTTGTAACTCTGAAATTGCACCTTTAAGTTACACTTGTATGATACTACATTCATTTCCAACTATTGTCTGATATAGTTTGAGCAACATAACAATGCTAAATTATACTTGGCCAAAAAAGGAAACTCGTGTCTTACAAAATAAAATCAGACACTGGATTTAATTGAGGCATCATTTGTCAGTATAAGTAACAGGATATTTACAATACTAAATGTAATACTGGTAGTTCATAAAATAGAAGTAGTACTTTAAATCAGAAAATGTATAAAATATTAGCGAATTTAGCGATGCCATATAAAATGCTAATGTGTCGTGACGCTACATTTAAAGAGATATACAACAGACTGGGTTTTTTTTTACCAATGTCTCATTTCTACACACAAATTAATAAGAAACAAAAACAAAATGTAATACATGAATATTAATAATACCATCAAAACCAAAATCTGCATGTTAAAAAGTCCAGCTTTGCTGAACAGAAAGAAAGAAAACTAAAACATACAACATAAAGCAGTATAAAATCCAGCTTGGACCGATCCCATCTAATAACAATATGGAACACACTTAAAATACAAAATGACTACTTGGGACTGAATTTGTAAATAAATGTTTTTAAAAACTAGTTTTGGTTGCATCAAAATCTGTATTAAAAGAAATGTATTACTGGATGCCAACATTTAACAAATAAATTTCAAAGAACAACAAAGGCAGAACAGAAAAAACAGAATCCAAAGTAGTCAAAAGACTTTAGAAACATTTACTGTCACCGGGTAGCTCAAATTCAATATTACTACCCTACTGTACTGGTATGTTTTTAAAAATTTACAATTGACTGGGTACCTGTACCTCAAATTTAATATTACTACGGTACTGATATATTTTATACAATATTTGCTATAGAAGAATTTACAATAAATCAGCAGGTAGTTCAATTTCAATATTACTGCCGTACTGGTATTTTTAAAACAATATTTGCTTTAGAAGCATTGACAACAAATCACCAAGTACCGGTAGCTAAAATTTGAAAATACACTTCTATATTTTAAACAAAGAAGCATTTACAATGCAAAATATCACTGGGTATGTTTCAAACAATAATTATTTGCTATAGAAGCATTATATATAAAAATTGATGAAAAGAAATAAGGGATCACACACCAACATTAACAGCAAAGAGTGACTGCAGCCAAAAGCCTCATCCATAGTGTCAGGAAGTTAACCGTGTAACTGACATCCAATCTAACATTACTGTCGTTCAATGCCACATCACATCTGTGTACTTCATACAGACATTATCATACTATAATAGTGACTGGTCCCTTATTTCTTGTTCTCAGTATAATCTATATATTCCATGAAATAGGGGTGTAATAAAGGAAGGAAGGAAGGAATGTTTTATTTAACGACGCACTCAACACATTTTATTTACGGTTATATGGCGTCGGACATATGGTTAAGGACAACACAGATATTGAGAGAGGAAACCCGCTTTCACCACTTCATGAGCTACTCTTTTCGATTAGCAGCAAGGGATCTTTTATATGCACCATCCCACAGACAGGATAGCACATACCACAGCCTTTGATATACCAGTCGTGGTGCACTGGCTGGAGCGAGAAATACCCCAATGGGTCCACCGACGGGGATCGATCCCAGACCGACCGCGCATCAAGCGAGCACTTTATCACTGGGATATGTCCTGCCCCAGGGGTGTAATGATAACTTAACATGTCACAATATTTCTTCAGAGTTATAAAATGGCATGTGCTTTAAGTTCTCCAAATCCATCACAAATAAATCTGAAATTTTTCACAAGAATTGTGATTTTAAATCTAAACTGTAAGATAAGTATTTTTAATCCAAATATTAAAGAAAGATATGCAATATAAATTTACAAGGGTAAGGCTTTGAACTGATATTGAAAATCCTAGTCAGCCTTCCACTATATGTAGTCAAATGTCTTTATCTCAACCTCTTATTTGCTGAGCCAAAGATATTTTGAAATTGAGACATTGTCCCATTGCATAATGTTCACACAAAACTATTATGTCTATCTTGAACCATCAATATTTTGATTTTATTGGTTCAGTCCCTTCTGCTTCAAGCAGAGTCATGTACAGGAATTTTAGCAGGAAGCTGTGGCAAGAAAAGTTTAGGGGGTGAGGGGGGGGGGGGACGAGTTGTGATTTCCCCCACCCAAAATATATTAAACAAGCATTCTGAGAATACTGCTAAAGCAATACATGTCCCCTACCAAGCCCAATGTTTTTTTGTATCTCCTTATCATGAGGCATTCTGAAGCAGATGTGTGGAAAACTAATTTTTGTATCTCCTAAGTTCAAGGGCTATAACTCTGTCAAAAATAGGTAAATTGCAATGGAAGTCAATTGGCCTTGGTGGTATCGTGGTTAAGCCATCGGACATAAGGCTGGTAGGTACAGGGTTCGCAGCCCGGTACCAGCTCCAACCCAGAGCGAGTTTTAACAAATCAATGGGTAGGTGTAAGGCCACTACACCCTATTCTCTCTCACTAACCACTAACAATTAACAACTAACCAAGTGTCCTGGGCAGACAACCCAGTTAGCGGAGGTGTGTGCCCAGGACAGCATGCTTGAACCGTAATTGGATATAATTTGTAACAGTACTTGATAAAGATATACACAAAATTTGTTTTGAGCAAAGGGGGGGGGGGGGGGGGGGTTCGACTCCCAAAACCCTCACCCTCAAGATAACAAAGTTTATATGTGTTCATTTCAAAAACACTATATATCCCATTTACATCATTTTGAGAAAACCCCATTGTTTTACTGAAACATGATGTAGCGTACATCACACGAAGGGATCCCGTTCAGTGCACACAGATCGCATTTTGGCAGAAACTTTATCATCTGTTTGTATTACAGCAGTAGACCTAAACTTTCACTGCTAAATCCAAAATCTAGGAATTATCATGTTTTTGAAATGAACTCTTCATATATTATACACATTTCATCAGCATATTCAATTTTAAAATAAATGAAATCAGACTAAGTAGGCCCTACTATATAAATTGAATAAGAAGGCATTTTTTGTTTTGCTACTTCATAGAAGTAAAATGAATAATCAAGTATATTACAAGTATATGAGACAATGCTTTTTTCTGTCAAATTTTAAAATTGGTAATGTTGAATATATTAAAAACATTTTTTATGTAGCTATATACACACAACTTTATACCTGAACATGCATCCAATATTTCAAAATAAAACTAAAATTAAGCCAAAGCATTATCTTTTTAGATTTACATACTTTACTTAGTGCAAGCCTGTCCAGGGCACAGGTAAGTACACAGGAGCACCAGCAGCCTGATCAGAATCGGTAGTGGGCGGGGGCAATTTATTAGTTTTTGTGCAGGACAGGCGTGCGCTACAACAGCTTGTTCTGAATGTGCACATAAAACCCTATGACCTGACCTGACCTAACTATATTTTCCAATTACTTAAATATTGCAAATTTGCAAAATTATCACACAGAAAAAATTAAATCTGATATATACACATGTACCTTATAAGAAGGCCCCGTAAGTTGTATAACTTGTGCCCAATCTTTTTATATACATTGTGCATACATTATATGCAGTAAAATAGGTTTTCTAAAAAACAAAAACAAAACTCAAACCCAAGGCCCATAACTCTGCCACAGTACAAATGATATACGGTAATGTATTAAAATGCAATCATTGAAAGATGATGACAGTTCACTATAATTACAAACTGTCCTTTGTGATATATAGAGGATATTATATGACTGTCCATGACAGATGATGTTTACGACACGAGTGCCTAAATTATCATATTTCCCGAGCGAGTCGGTCATGGACACGAATTTAATATTCTGTTTATTACCGTAGAACTGTCTTGCTAAATGAACATTCCAGTCATTGTTTACAAACTAACGTTTTCTTAACGGCGGAGTAATGTTTGTTCATTGATGTCTTGAAAACCAAATCACAACCTGTTCTAAAGTTACGTGATATTTATACGCCCATAAGTAAAGAGTACACATGTATCAACAGCTGTAAATTGTAAAGCATGTGCATACTAAAAAGCAAACAATTACACAGTAATTGAAATAATTAGTCTTGAATTTGAATGTCGTCAGTATTCCAATGACGTCACTTTTGCATCTCCTTACAATAACTATAAATTGGGTACATGACGTTTCCGTTTTAAGAATGCTGGAAAAATTCCAGTGCAAAATTGCTATTATTAAACATTATTAACGCACCTGAATGTGTTTGAAGAAAATCTTGTGATTAAAACATTGTACCTTTTACTAAATATGACTTTCAAGTGAAATTACGGTAAGATATGCTACATTTATTATGTACGAAGCCAAAACAAGGGTGCGAAAAGTGACTCGTCGACCTTAGTATAGATTTATAACAGTTGTGAACGTTATATTCATAATTAAGTCTTTGATGTGTCACAACTACATCGTAATATAATACAAGTTATCATAAATTATCAATTAATGTTTTATTAAATTAATTAAAAACATGTATTTGTCATTACGGCATGTGATCAGCTTACACTCGAAATAAAAATGTATTAATGAAGAAAGTAGTATCTGTGGAATGTTGTGTCAGCCAATCAGAAAGAAATGTACTCTTACAACAGCCAATCATTAAACGACAATGTCAGGAGGACATACAATTTAATTATGACAAACGAGGGAAATCGTACGATAAATATGACCCTTGTTATGCTGTACCGTGTAGGTAATAAGATTATTTATTCTGATTGGACAATGTTGGTAAGAAGTGAATGTTATCCTTCGATAAAGTTCAAGAAATGATGTCATATGGGACATCATTATGTAAAACGCGTCACGAAAAAGACATTAGAAAGTGATTTACGGATACTTTGAACTAAATACATTATGTTGTTTGTAATTAAAACACTTTTTTTGTAATGTGTTGGGTTTAGTAATAAATAACAGTCACAAGGTTGGTATAAAATAATATAAAGGAAGCCAAGACAAATCTGTCAATATGTATCTTCTACTGGATATGTGAGTAATTAAACTAAATGCTATTAAATGTAAACAACATACATAACTATGACAATGAAGATAAACAAATATTTGTAATGTAGTGTGCATCAATATATGGGTTGTATTATACATGTAATAGGTAATGCTTGAAATAATGAAGCTGGGACTTCACATACTAGATTCTCAATACACAATAAGTAAGGATTCTTGTATGCTATGTAAATAAGTGTATCACTTGTAGTACATAGCACTATGCACCTTGGTCAATAAAAGTATTAACAAAAACAAACGGTAATTTCTCAAAATAATATTAAATAAAAAGTTTAACAACACCCGAGCATGAAAATATATGTTATTAGGTGTGAAAAAAACAGAAGAAAGTTTACAAATATATATATTCACAAACTAGGTTTCTTTTACATTGGGATCTTTCACATTGGATTTTTTTATTTTATTCTTTTTGTTGTTGTTTTTTTAGGGGGAGGGGGGAGGTGGTGGCAATACTGAACATTACTAAAAGAATTTAATGTATATACAACAATCAGTCTTGTTTCGCTCTAACTTTATTTTATATGCTGTCAATGTGTTGCTCAATTTGCAATTCTGACACCATGTCCAGCATTTAAATGTCGACCAAGATCAGTAGTAATTCTGTCGTAATTTCAGTTCAGGCATCCATATAGGGATCATTGTTTTGTGACAGACACAATTGAGTCACAGATGGATTAATTGTGTTCCATTCCCAGTTTTCATGCACCGGTTCTACAATCAGCTGTTGGGGAGATCCTTTCTCGGTGGTAAACACAGAGGACGTGTCACACAGAGAGCTGTTGGTTGAGGGGTTGCTCTCCATGGAAACCTGGTGCTGAATCTGTCGGCTTTGCAGCTGTGGTGGCGACATCGATTCTGTGCCATCGGATTGTGAGGAAACCTGGGATCTTGGCGAAACAGAATATTGGTTTGAGTCAGCAAAATTATCAGTGCCGGACAGTTGATTCTGCGTAAAGTAACAGGTCGGTGAAGGTCGTCGTGTGCTGGTTGTCTCCAACAATAGTAATGATCTCAGTGGTGACAGGCCACTGCTGCCCACTGCCACTTAACAGGCTAGACTGTGTTGTATTAGTGGGATCAAATGACAGACTCCCATAATCCCGATTTTGGGCAAACCGATTTGTTTCCGGACAAGAGGTATTGATTCCTGCAACTTGTGACTCTGGCAAGCTTTTTAGGATGTCTGATGAGATGGTAACTTTTGGCAGCTCTAACTTGGGAATAGACTGTGTGTTGAAGTTAGAACACACTCCAGGATTTTCTGAGACGATGCCGCCACTTGTTGAGCCATGTGATAACCGTGTTCTTTTCAGACTAGCTTTGGTTGGAACTCGCTGAAGATTAGACTGTCTAGCAATTAAAGCTGCATCAGATTTCATAATTTTTGTCAAATGTTGTCCATTTGTGTCAACACTGCACCCTGCAAGACAAATATAATGTATCAGTTGCACATTCTTGCTGTAGTAAAAAAAATTAAAAATTTAACTTTAAAAACCTCCACCTACAACTGAAATGTTTTTAAAAACATGTTGAAAATCTATTTTCATCAACCCTCGACAAGAACAAATTATAACAAGGCATTGGAAATGTTACAAATGCCTTTGAGATTACGCGATCCTATTCCTGTACGTAAAGTTTCATGAAAAATTCAGTCAGAAGAGTGGTGACGTTATAATCTCTATTTTTATTAACAGTGACCTTGACCTTTGACACAAAGAGGTGAAACATGAACGTGTTCATGATGTCCTGATCCTACTCCCTATATATGAAGTTTCATGAAAATTTACTAAGAAATGAAGTTGCTAGAGTAGTGGTGTCATAACTTCTATTTTTATTAACACTGACCTTGACTTTTGAAAATTTTCAAGATATCATGATCCTATTTCTGTGTGTGAAATTTCATGAAAATCGGATGTGAAATGAAGTGACATACTTGTATTTTTAGTAAGTGACAATGACATACTTGTATTTTTAGTAAGTGACCTTGACCTTTGACACACGAGCCGAAATAAAAATTCATTCAACATATCATGTTCCTCTTCCTGCATGTGAAGTTTTATGAAAATTGGATGAGAAATTAAGTCGTTAGAGCAATGATATATTTCTATCTTTAGTAAAAGTGTCCATGACCTTTGTTGCAGAGATGTGAAATGCAAACTCGTTCAATATATCATTATCCTATTCCTATGTGAAGTTACATGAAAACAAGAGCAATGATATCATACAGGCAAAACACCATATCCCCTCTTTGCAAGGAGATAACAATGTATCATTTTAATATTAATTGATGATGTAGGGTACTAAAATAATCATTCCAACTATAGTGTTCAAAATAAACACTTGTCCATTTGTCTTGGTAAGTCAAATTCTACTCAGACAAGCAAATTGTCCGGTGGACTAGAGAAAAATTCTGCTTATTTCTATCGCTGTACTATTTTAATGTTTAATCACATTAACTACCATTTTAATAGGATCATTTTAATATAATATTCAGTTATGATGTTGTATACCATTCCAGTGTCAATCATGACAAAGGCTACTGCAATAAGCATTCGGATGATTAATTGTCCCCAACTTATTTTCCAGTTTCAGTTAAAACAGGACCAACCCATTATTTCAAATCTTGGCAGAGTAGTGTTGTCGTCGTCTTGTAAAAAATTGGGGATAGTTGCAGTGGAAGGATCTCTCTGGGTAACGGCTGTTTTGTCCTTGACTCTTGAGACTCTGTTGGTCTGCTTCATTCTAGGATTGTTGGGGGTAACTAAAGTTGTTTCACTGTTGGCCAACATTTTAACAATGTCTGTTTCATGCTTAACTTCGGTACTGTGGTCCACCAACTGAAGTTTGCTGCAAAACAGGAAAGTTAATTTTAAACAACTGATACTTAAAGGATATAAAATGAGCTTCCATTTCGTATCATGTTTATGTCCGAAGTGAAATCAGAGTTCAACAAATCCGCTAGCCCAACGCCCGTGGCTAGTGGTTTTTAAGTTCGGGCTAGTAAGATTGTGTGGGTTTTTTCTTCTTTTTCTCTCGGCTGAAATTTTGTTTAATAAACTTAATTGTGACGTTTGTCATCGAATAATAACAACAACGCAATCAGTATATAATAATAATCCACTTGAACTAGGTCTGCAAACTGCAGCAACATGCTATCTCTACATCGTCACAGTTACAGCATGCATTGTTTACTTTTCCCTTTCAAGTTTCTGGCACAGAAAATAAATTTAATGACATGCGTGTTTTGATTGGTTGGACACGTCACATGGTAGTTAATCTCGCACATATGTTTTAGGCTAAGAACTTGAAAATCACCAATCGCGACGACAGGTTAATCTCAATCAAGTAAACCCCAGTCATGCTTTGAATTTCAGTGTTTGTTTTATTTACCTATTGTTTTCTAATTTAACACTTCGCTTACATATGGTTATCGGCAACCAGGAAAACAATATGTGGAACAATTTGAGGGGAAAAAGACATATATTCAGAACCATATACTAAAAGAATCCTTCATATGTGTCCATATGGGACATTGCTATTCCACCCAAAGCTACATAATTTGTTGTTAGGGATGAGGCTCGCCGAGTCCCTGACATCATATTATGTACCCAAGGGTGGAATAGCCCTGTCCCACATGGATACATAATGGAGGATTATTTTTCTCCCATCCAGTAGATGAAAAACAAGCATTTTGGGAAAACGTGAAAAACCTACTTTTTTTTTTTTTTTATCTTACAATAAAATAATCATTGAAAAGATCGTACCCAAAAATGGTTTATACTAAAAGTATAAACCCAAAATGATAATATAATTTCATTATGACAGCAGGTTTCCTTGTTTTTATGAAATATAAAAAGCATTTCTTGCATTACTTTGCCGTTTACGTGATGTCATCCAATGTTAATATCAGCTCAAACTATATAAGTCACGTGGTAATGCAAGACAAATTTATTCCGCATGGGCTGACGTCATGGAATATGCCTGTCTTGCATGGCTAGGGATGAGAGAAATATAATTATGTGAAAATGCTTCAGCAGTACTCTCAGAATGCTTGTTATTAACAGAAATATTAATGAATTAAAGCCATACCTTAAACTGAGACCCAAAAATTGCTCCCAGCCAGGATATTGAGAGGTTGTGCTTTTGTTATCTAAAAGAGAAAACATATTTATAAAATGTGAAGGCAAAATATTAAATTTGCGGGAAATTTGTCAACATCTGAAAACATACATCCTCCAAGTTTTCATTTCTATTGAATTTGTATTGCTGTCCAATGAAATACACAGCAAATGCTCTTTTCTAACCCTGTATAAACATTCGAAATAATATTTGAGTTTGATACCACTGTAAGATGTAGACTAGTGGAGCCTTTTCACATCTAAAATTACATACAAAAGACCCCAGAGTTTGCAACTGGTTACAATCAACACCTGTCAACACCTATGTACGGAGCTTTGTCGGGGTCGACTCTTCGAGTGTCCCAGTCCGAAGCAAGAGACTTTTGTGCAATACAAACTGCTTAAAATAGCATAAAATATACTGAAATAATCTATAAATGTATTTATTGTTGACTGTTCAATGTAGTCTATCCAATAATATAAAAGGATTTTAAATTAACAAAAGGTTTCCCACTTTTTTGTTAGCAAGTGGGAGTAAGCAGAACAGCTACATGTACTGGTTATCGCAAGAGCCAATAGAGGTCAAATTTCGTCCAATTTGATTACCACTGTAACATGATGTAGAAACGCTAACGTGCGATCTTTTATTATTTCAGGACCTTTTTCACATCTAAAATTATTCATAATACCATTTTCAAATTGTTTAAAATTTTTTCACTGATGTTATGTTTTTTTTATTCCTTTCTTTTTCTTTTTTCCCCCTCTCCCCCCCCCCTCCGTTAATGTCAAGCGGACCGTATTTTTCCCACCCCTGATATATATATATATATATATATATATATATATATATATATATATATATATATATATATATTACAGTGGACTCTGTCTAATCCGGATTCTGTGTAATCCGGATCTCTGCGTAAACCGGTCCATTTCTAAAGCCCTGTCCAGCTACCATTTATCTCTTAGGTATAAATCTCTGCCTAATCCATACTCTGTCTATTCCGGACTGCGGATCAAAAAACAAGAAGGAAAGAACCTTTCATGCATTAATTACCTCAGTCTACACCGGACTGAACGACGGGCTGCTTAATTAGTTGAACAATGATCATCAATTGCCAAGTAATCAGGATGCCGTCGCAATATCAAATACAAAATGTAATCACACTCGTGTGAAGTTTACTCTTTTCAAATAATTTCGTACATACGAATAAATAATGTTTTAGGAAATAAAATGAAATTTAATCTAGTACAAATATTAGAACGACCAGAAACACGTTTAATATGCAGCCACTAATATTTTATGCAGAAAAATATATTTGATATGTAATTACAATCGTTAAAAAGTCTCTGTTAGTGGATAACATCTTAAAAATTGCAGCAAACTCAGGAATGTCCCTTTAGGTATATTTTTTTTTATGTCTGTGAAATAATCGATTGCAAGTCTGGCTTATATGACTGTGTTTCCCAACCATCCATGGGTTCAAATGTCATTGTTGATTGCGAGTTGTCGAACCACAACTCAAGATGAACTCTGTTTAAACCGGTCCTCTATGTAAACCGGACTATTTCGACGGTACGAAGTGAGACCGGTTTAGACAGAGTCCACTGTGTATGTATATATGTATGTATGTATGTATGTATGTATCTATGTATCTATATATATATCTATATCTATCTATCTATATATATATATCTATCTATCTATCTATCTATCTATCTATATATATATATATATATAGACAATAACTTACGAGTTATGATGAATTATGGATTATCTGTCCCGAGTGAAATTAATGTTGTCAGTCACAAGCTTTAGCAAGTGACTGACAACATTAATTTCACTTGGGACAGATAATCCGTAATTCCGAGTATCAAGTGGGTTAAAAAACCCACACATATATTAATGGCAAAGTAACAGCCAAATAAAACAAAATTGTAGCTTTGAGTATGGAAGCAATCTGAGTATGTCAACATACACATACCTGGAACAGTGTCATACTTTTGAAACACATCTTCAAATGGTTTGTAAGTTGGATAGATCCATTTCATCATCTTTTCCCTCGTCTCATGACCAATGTACTGTCGCAGGTTTTCATACAGACTCCTTGTAGCAAACCTACTGGTTGATTCAGGTGGCGTCATACTGACTGGAAATATTCAATGATCAGAACATATAAACAAACCTTAAACTTCTTTTTAAATTTAATAATTTGATCCACCATTTTAGTAGTGGGCAGTCTTGTTGGTATTTAATTTTTTTTTTTTTTTTATTATTAATATTACTGTGCAAGAGTAAAAAGGCGAAAAGAATGCAATGAAGCATTTATTGATTACAGTATAACAATGTTTTCAAGGTAGATTTTTAACAGATTTTAAAATTAAATAAGCTGAAAACCTATGATGTCAATCTGATTGTTTACTAAGGGCAGATCAACTTTCACCACAAAATCCATCTACATTCCCATCCCAATTTGGAATTCTATGTACATGCGTGGTTTTGATTACTAAATTTAAAACCATAGAATGAAGTTAGTGAAATTATTTATTACTGTTGAACGGCTTAAAAATTTGAAGTAATGTGGAAATTTGTATGTTTTAAAGGCATCAGCTTTATTGCATATATAGTCACTGGGAAAAAAAGCCTGATTTGAAAAGGAAGAGAAGTGTAAACACCTTCATCTTGTAACTTGATCACTGCAACAATGCCACCAGTTACTCCTTGGTAGTCACCTTGGACATAGCTTTCGGAGAAGCGAAGGAAGAATGTTCCAGGTTTTTCATCTTTAAGAAGCATCTTCGCAGTGCTTCCACTGATAAAGCCTTCGATCACTCTGCAACGAATTGTAAAAGTTGGAAAGTTAACCACATTGACACATGCAGGGAAGGAAGGAAGGAAATGTTTTATTTAACGACGCATTTTATTTACAGTTATATAGCGTCAGACATATGGTTAAGGACCACACAGATATTGAGAGGAAACCCGCTGTCGTCACTTCATGGGCTACTCTTTTTGATTAGCAGCAAGGGATCTTTTATATGCACCATCCCACAGACAGGACAGTATATACCACAGCCTTATTACACCAGTTGTGGAGCACTGGCTGAAATGAGAAATCACATGCAGGGATGTAGCTCAGTGGTACAGTGATCACCTGAGGTACAATGTTAAAGTTTGTTTTGTTGAACACCACCACTAGTGCATAATGATTTATTAATCATTGGCTATTGGATGTCAAACATTTGGTAAATTTGACATTTAGTTTTAGACAGAAAACCCGCTACATTTTTCCAATAGGTCAGGTCAGGTCAGGTCAGGTCATAGGGTTTTATGTGTACATTCAGAACAAGCTATTGTAGCACATGCCTGTCATGGGCACAGGAGCCGGCCTTGGCTAGCTCCTTTGTACAGGACAGGGAAAAGGTAGGGGCAGGTGGGAGAGGGGACCGTCTGCACTGGCAAGTGAAAGGAAGCACCAGCAGTCCAACCGAGGTCGGTAGCAGGCGGGGGCAATTTTAGTGCTAGTAAATTTTGAATTTCCAATAGGACTAAGTCCAAAAAATATATATTGTGCAATTTCTTGAAGGAATTTTAGCACATTTATGAACAGTTCACCAAAAGGTAAAAGTGGTTTTCCAGTAGTAGCAAGGTATTTTGTATTTGCACCATAATATATCCCTACTTGCATGGCTTCACACCTGCAGCATGCACCCACCTGTCTACTCCCGCCCCCCACATAACTTCCTACACACATGGCTGTTTTGTCAGAGTTATAGTGTCCATGCTAAACCAAACTTACCCATCTTTCCAAGGTTGTAGCAGATATTTGAGCAGCAGGTTTCGAATGGCATGGAACCACTTGAAGAATGAAAACTCACTGCTTTTGTCTTTGCTGGTTTTCTCCTTTGACTGATTCGAAAAAATATATATAACATTTTAACAAATGATTGTAGAAACAAAGTTTAAACCTACAATATGAAGGTGGTGCTCTTAATTCTTTGAGATATGACATCTATGCTATTACAAAATGAAAGAAAGGAAAGGAATGTTTGTAATGACAGCCCAGCACATTTTAAACTAGGGCTATTGGCTGTGTGAGATACAAGATTAATAGACTCCATCATATGTGGTCATGTGGGATAAAAAAACAGAAGAGTACACCCAAGGTTGTGAAAAGTTCAATCTGCTTGCCGAGTCCCAGGGTCGTAATTTCCACCACCGAGGATGTATTTTTTCTATCCCACATGACCGCATATGATGGAGTCTTTTTCTCCCATCCATTCGATAAATAAATCATTTTTTTACACAAACAAAGATATCTGAAAAAGTAACTTCTTTATTTGACTACATCATCATATTTGTCATGTCTGTTTCATGTGTTAAATATAATTTAACACTACAAATTAACAAGATAGCTTTTATAATGAAGGTTTTAATAACAAAATATCAGTCTAAAACTAACCAACTTGCAGTGATATGATGTCATATATTACCAACGCCATAATACTCTCCATGTTAAATTCAATGACGTCATAGCCCATGCAAGACAGATTTATTCTGCATAGCTGACATCATGGAATGGGTCTGTCTTGCATGGCTAGGGATGGGAGATTATAAGACTAGGCCTACTTCATATGCGGTTATGTGGAACCGAAAACGTTCACCTGAGGAGGTGGTAATTTCCACGTGAGATGGAATTCCCATCACAATAGGTGTACTATTATGATGCCGTAAGTTTGAGGTCCGGTTAAATTGAAAAACAAATTTATATAAAATTTCCTGCTGCTATTTGGTGGCAACACAGAGTTTACTCTTTAAATCAAAATATTCACAACTGTACACCACAGTTTAAGATATGATCAGATGTCATTAAATAAATATTCCTCTTCTTTCCTCAAACACTCACTGTACGACTAACACAAACAACGTACAGCTATTTTAGATTAACTTAAACATATCTTGCAAATAAACATATAACATTACATAGCATTAACGGAAACCAGATCCAAGAAAAGGCAAAACAGCATAACTTGATGTGATGATGGTCTGCATTTTTGCTCACCACGGATCACAATAAACATGTAGGTTATGATGACATATAATGGCACCGCACCCAGAGAGAGACAGAATGTGATATCAATGTGATTACGATACTTGCTCAACACGGTAATTTACATGCATTTACGATCATGCCTGATGCTTAGTAATAACGGTGCTGTTACTGTTTTAATATTTATTTTTAACCTGTTTTCAGTTCACAAAGTATATTTTATTTTTAACAATAAGGAAAAAGTCCATCTTGAAAAAAAATCCAATATAGTCCACGGCAAAAGAAATGCTGCAGAGAATGAAAAACTGGGCAATAAATCTCCACAGCATTTGCAGGGGTTGTAGATATTCTTGAGACATCTTGCTACAGTGAAGTATGTCATCCATGCAATGGGTGGGTATTGCCGCGCAAGCTCTGTTCAGATCTACAACACAATGTTGTGAAACAGCCGCACTTCGGAACATGAGGTCGAGTCGGCTGCAGTTGGTCAGTCGACATTCCAACCAGATATTGAGAATCCAAACAATTTCCACCTTGTGTGGGGGATTCGGTGTTTGCCATGTATGGCAATGATTGATACATTGGTTAGGTTCTACAGACTGATCTAAATGATATGGATACACACATACCCATCACATCAAATCACAAAGTTTGGCGTCAGATCATCTTAAAATTGTCATCAAAGTCAGGTGAAATATGGATTGCATTTAAAGAGTTAATTATACCACTTTTAGGTAGATCATTCAGTTAAAATAATTTTGACAATTGGTTAAATTTTAGTTTGAATACAGATTTATTACCATGTGACAGCAGCTATGCAATCAACCACTGTTTGTCACTTGCAGAGAACATGTTACAGAAACATAGAAATGAGTTTGGACTAACGTTTGATAGAAAATGTTGGTCTTTTTTCCTTCTTTTTTTTTTACAATGAAATTATATTACAGTCATCACAATGTATCCCCAGAGCTTGTTATTGAGGGGTGTGTCTTGTGTTCAAACTTTCTGATGGTTCTCTTCCAGGTGTGGGCAGTTTTGTAGGATGTAATGTGTCACTGATATTATGGAAAATTTATCCAGATTAAGGTGGAAGAATTATCATTTCTCATATTAAACTCGTAATTAAGTTGATCTGTTTCAAATATGTATATTTATGTCCTAATTAGACGTATCTTTCAACAAAACAAACGCCTGTTTTGTACTGAAGGCATGAACCATGAATACTTCTTTATGTTACTGAAAAACAGTAGGTAATGTATATGTTGTTTACCGTAATGGGTGCTATCATATATAGTAAGATATTTACAAAATGTGGCTTCTAAGATGCAACCCTGTCAGATTCCATTCACTAAGACATGTATCTATCAAAATAACAAACAATGATCTACATTCTACAAACTTCTTTTTTACTCTTTTTTTTCTATTTTTGAAATGCACATTTAGTAAAGATTGGGCATATAGTAGCCACCAAAAAAATGGCCACCTATACCACCTGATAAAAAACACTGAAGGCTGAGGTCAGATTAATGGATGTACATGTAGATGACTTAGCCTATACAATCATGATTTGGACAGGCATACAAAAAACTTACTGCCATGTTCACTTCACAAAACTGGTTAAATGAAACTTTAACATCAGAATAGTTCTTTGTCCTTTGTCCTGTAAGAAATGAAAAAAAAACCATATCGTGAATATTAATGGAGGCATGACAGACTCCTTGGAAACTAATTGCTTGCTGCTAATCTGAAAGAGTAGCCCATGAAGTGTCGACAGTGGGTTTCCTCCTTCATTATCTGTGTGCTCCTTAACCATATGTCGGACATCATATAACCGTAAATAACAATGTGTTGAGTGCATTGTTAAATAAAACATTACTTCCTTCCTCGGAAACTATTTTTGGCAGAATTACAAGTTTATATAATAATGGACATCCCATGAAATGGTAAGGGGCGGTATTTAGCTTGGTGGTGGAAAGAAATGTTTTATTTAAAGACACACTCAACACATTTTATTTACAATTATATGGCATCAGACATATGGTTAAGGACCACACATATTGAGAGGAAACCCACTGTCACCACTTCAATGAATACTCTTTTTGATTAGCAGCAAGGGATGTTTTATATGCACCATTCGACAGACAGGGTAGTACATTTGATATACCAGTCGTGGTGCATTGGCCTGAACGAGAAATAGCCCAATGGGCCCACCGACGGAGATCGATTCCACACCGACCGTGCATCGAGCGAGCGCTGTACCACTGGGCTCTAGTGTTTCAGACTAGATTTTCAATAAACATATTCTTTAAATCATTTGTTTAAGTACAGTAAATACAAATAACTTTTAGTTTTGCAATAATAATACAAAACTTGAATATTTATTATGAATTAGAGTTTAGAAACACTTTTTTAATGTGACAGAATTAGCTAGCGTCTTACAAAAATGACGTCATGTATCTTGTATGACGTCATACGGCAAAAAGCCTTGCTAGGTTGATGATACTCTATTTGCTTACACAAAAATGGAATAAATAATGATTTTCCGACTATTCCCGTATGATTGCAGGATAAAAGAAATAACCAGTTACTGTCTTAAGATATCAGCTTTATTCTGCTCAGGTTGAATGGCAGAACATCGCTGCATTCACAATTCTAACCTTCACAGGATAAAGCCGATATCTTTAGACAGTAACCAGTTATTCCCTATATAATCTATAATGTAATACACAAGACCTTTTTAACAGTTTCCAATCATTCAAACTGCTTCACAACTTCTTTGTCACATTTTGCAAGGATCTTTTTGTGCTCAGGTCCAGTCGACTACTACACCCACACATCCGTACAAAGATGAATTCCATAAATACAACTGTAATGGATGCTGCCATCTTTGATACTTACCACAGAAGTGTACACAGCTAATGATGGCTGGCTATCTACATGATGGTCATATTTTGAAGGGAAAGGCCAGATCAAGACCACCACACACCATCTGATCTTTCCCGTGTGTAGCATAGGTTACATCTAGTTAATAAATAAAAAAACAGAGAGCTAAAAACAAACCGGTCATTTTATGTGCCAAGTATTCCTTTTCTTTGTCTTTCAGCTGCCTTCCTCCAAGACTTTTAATGCAGGAATTGAGCATCTCTAGGGCAGTGCTGCATGGAATCTCCAATGGAAAGTCTTTTGACAGATCATACTGCATAAGAAAGGATAAAAAAAAAAATTCCTTTAACAACCATGATGGTCACATTGACTTTCTCGGGTAGAACGAAATCCTTTTCTAAGCCACTTTTTGGAATCTGCCTCTAAAATATACGGCCTATTCAGAGTTATAATCATGCTTATGAGTGTAAACATCATACAGGTTGTTGTTGGGTGTTTTTTTTGGGGGGGGGGGGGGGGGGGGGTTTGGTACATGCCTAAAACATTGATTTTATAAGGAATATTTGACGAGTTCATTTCCAAAACGCAATATATGCCAATTTCCAAATTTTGGAGTTGGCGGTGAACGTATTCATATGTTAGTACTACAACTCAGCTATGTGACAAAATTTTCTGTCTAAGCCCATTGAACGGGATCTTAAATTTGTAGTTCCTGTGATATACGGTAGGATAAACTGTATCAGAGTCACATTTTTCTCAAAATGACAAAAATGGATACAATTTGTTTTTGGAAACACACTGTGACAATGATAGTGATAATTAACTTCAATCAGCAAAATTGTGACTGAGGTTTCAGTTAACCCTTGAAGAATGGACTACTACTGATTTTTATCTACAAACTATTATGAGTACTTACCGCATTATGGTTATAACAGTACCACGTCAAATGTCCAAGTGCAGAACATTCTTGATTGCTTCCAGTGTTCAGTATAACTGGCAAGGACATAGTCTTAAAAAGCAAATCATGAAATCAGTTCAATAGTATTAAAAAGCAAATCATGAAATCAGTTCAATAGTCTTAAAAAGCAAATCATGAAATCAGTTCAACACTGTTCAGGAAAAATAGCATCAAGGGTTCTTATCTGAACTTAGTACATAATTTTTGCTTTTTAAATACGGTATATAAAAACTAACTGTTTATAGAAGATTAATTTCTCATATATAATATATTACAGTATTTTGTCTGGATACATGAAGATTTTGTAAGGAAACGTTGTAAATTAGCTTCCACCTTCAAAAATTCTTCCTATGGGTTGGAGTGTAGACACTCTATATGCCTGTCATAATTAACATTTTCATGAACATTTTAATACAAATATAGTTAAAGCATCATCTTGAACTAGTATTTTAGTCATACCACTAAGCTACATCATCCCACCACATCCAAAGAAGATAACTACAGTAAAAAAAAAACCTATTTAAATTCGTCTCGGTGGCACAGTGGTTAAGCCATCAGACTACAGGCTGGTAGGTACAGGGTTCGCAACCCGGTACCAGCTCCAACCCAGAGCAAGTTCTTAAGGGCTCAGTGGGTAGGTGTAAGACCACTACACCTTCTTCTCTATCACTAACCATTAACCAACTAACAACTAACCCACTGTCCTGGACAGACAGCCCAGATAGCTGAGGTGTGTGCCCAGGCCAGCGTGCTTGAACCTTAATTGGATATAAGCACGGAAATAAGTTGAAATTAATTAATTAATTAATTAATTCAATTTAAAAAACTTCAAGTGTTTCACTTATGTCTCAGCCAAAGAAGACAAAGAGATTTACCTCCAGCTCAAAAACAAATTCTGTCCGAAAGGTAATTTTAACTCTGAAAACCAGTCGGTATCTCTGTTGCCACACCCGAGTTTCCTTCGACTTGCTGTCGTCGCGAGAGAATTCCTTCACTTTCAGCTCTCTGAACTCGGCCTCAGCTTCCGTTTGAAAATTAACAGAACTGCCCTTCAACTCATACTTTGTTTTTGTTCCTTTAGATATATCCGATTCCAGGCAGAAAGAGGCTTGAACCGTTGATGAAAACTGTTCAATGTTCTGATTCCTGGCTGCAAGGATACTGAAAATAATGGATCAAAGTTAATGAATAATAAAATGGTTCACCTCCACACCCATCGCCATTCTGACTAACGTTTAACAAAATACTGTTTGCTGTAAGCAGAAAAACATATCAATCAGTATAATTCAACCTTTTGTTCTATAATCTTCTGTTTTTATAATTACTATTATATTTATAAAAAAGTATATCAATGATTTAAAAAGTATTTAAACAAATAAAAGTTTGAACTAACTCACTACTGAAAAAGTTGATTAGATTATAGTATACGAGTTATTGAGTGTACAATTACTTATTGTTCAAACTATGAAATATATTTAACAAATATAAATGTACCAGTGAGCACAATTAAACTCAGGTAATTCTGTTTTTTAAAGAAAAATAATCAAACACCACTGTCTGCTAGAGGCTGGGAAATCCGAACCTTCGAAATACAATTTTTTTTTTTATTGCTCATTGCAGACAAACAGAACTTTGTATCTCTCAGGTGGGGACTTCTCCACCTCTAACAGCTACTCTTTTTATGAACTGAAAACTACTTTATTTTTTATGACATAATTACCAAACAGAAGCTTCAAATTCACGACTGCTCCCAGATTTTTTGGTACCTGACATCTTTATTAATTCTGGAGGCTGCTTGACAACAACAAATGTCCTGAAAAGTACAATGCAGATAGTGATTTCCCTAGAAATTAGGCAAGACATGGTAGACCAAACACTTTTGGGGCATTATCACCATTTTCAGGGCACTTGTTTTTCATTAAAAATACCATTTTTTTTTTTTTAAATAAACATTAATGTAATTTATGTGCTTGCTTTAATAAATGAATGGCAAAAGATATAAAAGGCATATTTTATTAATTAATAATACCGTTTTGGGTGTTTTATAAAGGCAATTTTAGAATTAATTACTGAAAAAGGCTTGTTTAATCTCAGGGCAGCATGGCACTGATTGAGGCAATATGGTGCTAGACTACTGAGGCATGGTGCTGAACCATGCTAAAACAAGCTAGGGAAAACACTAGCAGAAGATAAAAACTCCAGTACATATGTGACAGTACAGGGGGAGGAGGGATGGGGGAGGCAGTAAAAAAAATAGAAGAACCAGAGAACAGTAATACAGTAATTTCCATAAAGACACTTATGTTTATGGGGGACTGCCCCCACCCCCTACCCACCCACTGGGTATTCCCTTCAGTACATAAAAAAGCCTAGCTATGTTTCAAATTTCACTAACATTTGATACACCATATCCACTGGACAGCGTTTTCATATTATATATTTACCAACATGTTCAAGACTGCAAATGCTCACAGTGCCTAAGATGTGGTTTATATTTATTTGGTTAGTGACTGTCGGTCACCTTACAATCCCTGCAATTAAGAAAATGTCCACATCAAAAAACATGCAGTGAAAATGTTTTCTAATATAGTCCACTGCAAGAAAAGTGCTGTGGAGAATGAAAAACTCCACACCATTGCCGACTGCCACGGCAATTGCAGGGGTTGCCTTATGTCAGTGGATACACATGATATGTTGGTAATTTATTATGTAATTACTAAGATACATGACATTTAGATGTACATACCAAAGTTTCACTGGCCAGTTAGTGTGGCATACTGGTTATATGTCACATTCATTAATGCATTTATATAAGGAGCTCAATCCATACAGTGCTCGCTCGAGGTACTTGCATCACAGATTGCACTTTTCCCATCCCAACCAGTACACCACGACTGGTAAATCAAAGGTCATGGTATGTGCTGTCCTGTCTTCAGGAAAGTGCATATAAAAGATCCCTTGTTGCTAATGGAAAAATGTAGCTGGTTTCCTGTAAGACTGTGTTAGAAATTACCAAATATCAGCATATCTGGTGTCGTTAAACAAAAACAAACAAACAATCATAAAACATAGGGTTCTCACCTTTTAAGACCAGCCTCAGTGATTTAGTGGTTAAGCCACAAACTTATGGCTGGTAGGTACTGAGTTCACATCCCGGTACTGGCTCCCAACCAGAGTCAAGTGTATAAGACCACTACACCAACTTCTCTCTCACTAAACAACTAGCAAACTAATCACTAACCCACTGTTCTGGACAGACAGCCCACATAGCTGAGGTGTGTGCCCAGGAGAGTGGGCTTGAATCGTAATTGAATATAAGCATGGATATGAATATAAAAGGAACCAACCTATTAACAGTTAGAGTTACAGTTTGTTTTGTTACCGACACCACTAGAGCACATCAATTAATTAATCATCGGCTACTGGATGTCAAACATTTGGTAATTCTGACACGTAGTCATCAGAGGAAACCTGCTACATTTTTTTTCTAATGCAGCAAGGGATCTTTTATGTGCACTTTCCCACAGACAGGAAAACACATACCACGGCCTTTGTCCAGTTGTGGTGTACTGGTTGGAACAAGAAAAAAGAAACCAACCTTTTAAGACACTGTTCCAGCATATTCTTCACCTTCATTCCAATCTCCTTCACTGGTCCCTCGTTCACTGGCAGCGGGACTGCAGTGAAACCAGCTGGGTTAATTGATGCATGTGTTTTGGTGAGAATTTCATAAAAATCGGTATGTGTCACGAAGAAAAACACTCGGTCCATCAGACTTCCCAACCTGGCACAACTGAAAATCAAAATGTAAATGGTGATCAAAATGTAAAATAATTTGTCGGAAGCAAATACTGTAGATCCTGAAATTAACACGTCCCTAAAATAATGTGACGATGGGCAGATTAAAATGCGACATGAAATTAATGCGAGTGGCCTCCATATGAAATACTGTATTACTTTCCTAATAACACACGTCTGTATTTTTCGGTTAAATCAGAGCTGCAGGCGTCTTCAATGAGATCAACTCACTAACGTGTATGTACAGATCAATTAACCTGTTTAGTCCCTAGTGTTTTTCGTGAGATCAACTCAAAGCATATTTTTGCAGAAATCATTTAACTAACGTGTACAGTTAAATCTGGTTTAACATTAGCATACACGTACCATTACAACTGTATCTTCCTAAGATATGCAAAAAAGTTACAGCGAACTTGAACAGTAAACATAAAGAAATGGTCGACCTCAGGATTAGCGTGCTAAAACCCATTTATGCACGATGAATCGTATTTGCTTTTTGTGGACTATTGAACAATTAGTCTGTCTTGCCTATGATGAATTGTCCTCCAGTTGTCTTATAAATGTATTAAAATGTTAATCTTTGTTTGTTTTAATAGTGTGTGACACACAGCTTGCTGGACAAAACATAAATAAACGAAAAAGAAATAAATGAGTCATATTATTAATTATGAATAGGCTAACACAAACTCGCATTTTTCGCATTAATATTATGATTGAATAATTTCAGGATCTACAGTACACAGCGTCCAAAAGCATTTATTTTTACAGTAATAAAAATATGCTTAAACCATATGTATACATGGATAATATTAATAAAGAGGGTTTACGAAAGAAGTTTGTTATCAACTGTCAAAAGTCAAAGCAAAATACCACAAGATGACATTACTTATGTTTTCATTTCCAATAAAAGCTATTTCAATTTTATACAAATTATTGAAAATCAAATTATTTAAACTCCTGCATTAAAATTGCTTTTTGGCTGGAAGGAAAAAGGACCAATAGTTAACTCATCGGCTATTGGATGTCAAACATTTGGTAATTTTGACATATAATCTTAGAGAGAAAACCCGTTACATTTTTTTCCATTAGTAGCAAGGGATCTTTTATATGCACTATCCCACAGGCAGGATAGCACATATTACGACCTCTGATATATCAGGTAGTTATGGTACATTGGCTGGAACAAGAAATAGCCCAATGGACCCACCAACAGGAATCGATCCCAACAGCGTATGAAGCGAGCATTTTACCACTGAGCTACGTCCCACCCAAAACTCAGAGAGATGAAAGCAATTATTACCACTTCTATCGGCCTCAGTGGTGTCGTGGTTAAACCATCGGACATAAGGCTGTTAGGTACTGGGTTCGCATCCCGGTACCGGCTCCCACCAAGAACACGTTTTAACGACTCAAGACCAGTACACCCTCTTCTTTCTCACTAACCACTAATAACTAACCTGTACTGGGTTCTGGTTTAAGAAGCAGTATTAGCGCTAAGATCTTCTTCTTCTTCTTCTTCTTCTTCTGTGTTCAAGCTATAGTTGATCATGCTTTAGATTTGGAGTCCGGTTGTGGTGATAAAAAACGCTGTCTCTGTCAAGTCTTCTTTGGAACCCCAAAGCTTGACGGGCAGTGTTGCTCCGTTCGGCCAGTGCTTTATCCTGACTTCATCATAGAGGGGGCAGAATTGCAGGATGTCCTCTGGGGACTGTGGTCCCGTTTGACATGGACATTCATCCTTGTCTGCCAGTTTTAGGTGGAACATATGGGATCTGAGATGGCAGTGACCGGTTCATAGCCTGAAAATGGTTATCTCTTGATATTCTGTCTATCCCTGGCTTTAAAGCTGACAGAGCCGCCAGTTGCTTGAGTGGGCCCATTCGAGGTTGGAGGCCTGACACCGTACCCACCTGGCTTTGGTCCTCCATGGGGACAACACCACTTCGATATATCAATCTGTTTCATGATCATAGAGCTTGGTGCATGTACAGACATTTACTTTCAGTTTCCACGCTATTGCTTATGCATAGCTTCTGTACTCTGACTTCAACTTAAGTGTATACGATAACTATGCATTTTAGGTGATCTTAGCGCTAAGATCGCTTTGTAAAACGGGGCCCTGGACAGACAGCCCAGATAGCTGAGGTGTGTGCCCCGGATAGTGTCCTTCAACCTTAATTGGATATAAGCACGGAAATATGTTGAAATGAAATGAAATTACCACTTCCTCAACTGACTTATGTCAGGCTCCGTGGCTGCCTTTACATATGCCAGTTTCTGCTGGTGTCTCCACTCATCCACCATGTTCAGGACTGACACTGTCAACTTCTCCAGGTCCAAGATGTACTTGTTAGTCTCCTGCAGGATGCCCTACAACAAAAACGATATTCTAAATCAATCTGCATATAACATGATATAATATGCTCTACAACAAAACGATATTCTAAATCAATCTGCATATAACATGATATAATATGCTCTACAACAAAACGATATTCTAAATCAATCTGCATATAACATGATATCATATGCTCTACAACAAAACGATATTCTAAATCAATCTGCATATAACATGATATAATATGCTCTACAACAAAACGATATTCTAAATCAATCTGCATATAACATGATATCATATGCTCTACAACAAAACGATATTCTAAATCAATCTGCATATAACATGATATAATATGCTCTACAACAAACATATAGTCTAAATCAATCTGCATATAACATGTTATAATATGCTCTACAACAAAACATATAGTCTAAATCAATCTGCATATAACATGATATAATATGCTCTACAACAAACATATAGTCTAAATCAATCTGCATATAACATGTAATTTGGCCAATCACAGGCCTCTGAGAATTGAATATTTGCATAAACCATTTATCAGTTACGGAAAAATAAATTCAGGTAACCCATTTTCTTTTTGCGTAACACGCTGTTCATGTAAATAATGTCCTAAATTTAATGCACAAACGGAAAATAGGTTATGCTAACTTAGAATTGTGTGAACGACGCACGAATGAAACAATCGTTCTCGCAATTTTCAGAGAACTGCAATCAAATCCATTCGAGCATTAAAACAAGTATTTATGTGTGAAAAATTATAGGGATTCCCCAAGAACCTATTTACATATTCATATGCTACCTCTCGTTGTTTACCTGAAAATAATATAGATATATAATAAATAACAAAATATGCACTGAAACCTTTATAACCTAAATGGTCTTTATTAAAGCTGACAGCAATACAGAAATAAACAAGAATTACGAGAGTACTGCTAAAACAGTGTATGTCCCCTACTGGGCCCCAACACATTTTCACATCTCCAAAGTTCAAGGGCCATAAAAGAAACAAATGGGTAAATTTATCATCATGAAAGTTAAACTTGATCTGTAACAGAACATGATAAAGCTACACACAAAATGTCAGCTCAATATCTTGGGGCATTGTGTTTCCTAAGTTCAAGGATCATAACATGTTAAAGCTACACACAAAATGTCAGCTCAATATCTTGGGGCATTGTGTTTCCTAAGTTCAAGGATCATAACATGTTAAAGCTATATGCAAAGTTTTATCTCATTATCTTCAAGCATTGAAAAAAAAAAAAGTGTGGAAAACAAATATTCATAATTCCTAAGTTCAAGGGCCATAACTCTGCGAAAAATGGCCATGAAAGTCCAACCTGATTTCTAACAGAACATGATAAAGCTATACACAAAATATCAGCTCAATATTTTGAGGCATTGCAAAAAAAAAAAATTGAAATAATTTTTTTTGTATCTCCTAAATTCAAAGGCCATAACTCTGTCAAAAATGAGTAAATCTTCATGAAAGCCACACATGATCTGTCATAGTCCATGATAAAGCTATACACAAAATGTTAGCTCAATATCTCAAGGAAATGGGTAAATGAATTACAGAAAACAAATTTCTGTATCTCCTAAGTACAAGGGCCATGACTCTGTCAAAATTTGATAAATCATTATGAAAGTCAAACTTGATCTGTACTAGTACATAACCAAGCTAAGCACAAAATTGCAGCTCAATATCGTTAGGCACTGTGAAAAAAGTTCGGAAGAAACATTTCTGTATCTCCTATGTTCAAGAGCCATAACTTGTCAAAAATGGGTAAATCGCCACGAAAGGTAAACTTGATCTGTAACAGAACATAAAGCTATATAAAACATTTCAGCTCAGTATCTGTGAAAAAAACCCATCGGGAAAACTATATGTGGGACAGATAGATGGAGAGACAAACAGACAGACAGACAGAAGGATGGAGATGAAACCTATAATCCCCAATAATCTCACCTCTTTAATATCAGAACAGGATTTTACATCTCTGTTGTGATCTAGCAAGCATTCTTCAAAGAAAGTTCTGCTGCCATTTTGCACAGGTGCAGGATCACGCTGCAAGAAATCTGTGGGAAAAAAAGAAGCAAAATTTCTATTTCAGCAAAAGTAGGAGGCTATTACTTTATTTTAAAATGTCAGATCAATATTAAATTGCTCCCCTTGGAACAAGGACGTATCATGCACTGTGAATGGATGGGAATCAAGTATTGTGACTAGACAGGGATCAAGTAGGCCTACTGTGGCTGAATGGGGATCAAGTACTCTGAATGGACAGGGATCAAGTACTGACTGGACGGGGATCAAGCCCTGTGACTGGACTGGGATCAAGCACTATGACTGGACTGGGATCAAGTACTGTGAATGGATGGGGATCAAGTACTGTGACTGGACTGGGATCAAGCACTGTGACTGGATGAGGATCAAGTACTGTGATTGGACTGGAATCAAGCACTGTGACTGGGTGAGGATCAAGTACTGTGAATGGACAGGGATCAAGCACTGTGACTGGATGGGGATTATGTACTGTGAGTGGATGGGGATTATGCACTGTGACTGGACGGGGATCAAGTACTGTGACTGGACGGGGATCAATCACTGTGACTGGACGGGGATCAAGTACTGTGACTGGACGGAGATCAAGTACTGTGACTGGATGGGGATTATGTACTGTTACTGGATGGGGATCATGAATTGTGACTGAATGGGGATCATGTACTGTGACTGGATGGGGATCAAGTACTGTGACTGGACGGGGATCAAGTACTGTGACTGGACGGGGATCAAGTACTGTGACTGGACAGGGATCAAGCACTGTGACTGACTGGGATCAAGCACTGCGACTGGACGGGGATCAAGCACTGTGACTGGATGGGGATTATGAACTGTGACTGGACGGGGGTCATGTACTATGACTGGACGGGGATCAAACACTGTGACTGGACGGTGATCAAGCACTGTGACTGGACAGGGATCAAGCACTGTGACTGGACAGGGATTATGAGCTGACTGGACAGGGATTATGAACTGTGACTGGACGGGGATCAAGCACCGTGACTGGACGGGGATCAAGCACTGTGACTGGACTGGGATCAAGCACTGTGACTGGATGGTAATCAAGCACTGTGACTGGACGGTGATCAAGCACTGTGACTGGACTGGGATCAAGCACTGTGACTGGACAGGGATCAAGTTCTGTGACTGGACTGGGATCAAGCACTGTGACTGGATGGGGATCATGAACTGAGACTGGATGGGGATCAAGCACTGTGACTGGATGGGGATCAAGCACTGTGACTGGATGGGGATCAAGTACTGTGACTGGACGGGGATCAAGTACTGTGACTGGACGGGGATCAAGTACTGTGACTGGACTGGGATCAAGTACTGTGACTGTATGGGGATCAAGTACTGTGACTGTATGGGGATCAAGCACTGACTGGACAGGGATCAAGCACTGTGACTGGACGGGGATCAAGTACTGTAACTGGACGGGGATCAAGTACTGTGACTGAATGGGGGTCATGTACTGTGACTGGATGGGGATCAAGTACTGTGACTGGATGGGGATCAAGTACTGTGAATGGATAGGGATCAAGTACTGTGAATGGACTGGGATCATGTACTGTGAATGGATAGGGATCAAGTACTGTGACTGGACGGGGATTTAGTACTGTGATTGGATGGGGATCAAGTACTGTGACTGGATGGGGATCATGTACTGTGACTGGACGGGGATCATGAACTGTGATTGGATGGGGGTCAAGTACTGTCACTTGATGGGGATCAAGTACTGTGACTGGACGGGGATCAAGTACTGTGACTGGATGGGGATTAAGTACTGTGATCATGAACTGTGACTGAATGGGGATCAACTACTGTGACTGGATGGGGATCAAGTACTGTGACTGGATGGGGATCAAGTACTGTGACTGGACAGGGATCAAGTACTGTGACTTAAATGGGGATCATGTTCTGTGACTGGATGGGGATCAAGTACTGTGACTGGATGGGGATCAAGCACTGTGACTGGACGGGGATCAAGTTCTGTGACTGGACTGGGATGAAACACTGTGACTGGATGGGGATCATGAACTGTGACTGTACGGGGATCAAGTACTCTGAATGGACAGGGATCAAGTACTGTGACTGGATGGGGATCATGAACTGTGACTGGATGGGGATCAAGTACTGTGACTGGATGGGGATCAAGTACTGTGAATGGATAGGGATCAAGTACTGTGACTGGACAGGGATCAAGTACTGTGACTGGACGGGGATCAAGTACTGTGACTGGACAGGGATCATGTACTGTGACTGGACAGGGATCATGAACTGTGACTGGACGGGGATCATGAACTGTGATTGGATGGGGGTCAAGTACTGTCACTTGACGGGGATCAAGTACTGTGACTGGACGGTGATCATGAACTGTGACTGAATGGGGATCATGTACTGTGACTGGATGGTGATCAAGTACTGTGACTGAATGGGGATCATGTACTGTGACTGGATGGGGATCAAGTACTGTGACTGGATGGGGATCAAGTACTGTGACTGGATGGGGATCATGAACTGTGACTGGATGGGGATCAAGTACTGTGACTGAACGGGGATTAAGTACTGTGTATTGGTGGTGGAACACAATGTGGATTAATATACATTGTTCTGCATTGATACACATTGGACGAAGTTGTATGTATCAAGTGTTTCATGGGTATGCATTGGTGGTGGAACACAATGTGGATTAATATACATTGTTCTGCACTGATACACATTGGACGAAGTTGTATGTATCAAGTGTTTCATGGGTATGCATTGGTGGTGGAACACAATGTGGATTAATATACATTGTTCTGCATTGATACACATTGGACGAAGTTGTATGTATCAAGTGTTTCAAGGGTATGCATTGGTGGTGGAACACAATGTGGATTAATATACATTGTTCTGCATTGATACACATTGGACGAAGTTGTATGTATCAAGTGTTTCAAGGTGGAACACAATGTGGATTAATATACATTGTTCTGCATTGATACACATTGGACGAAGTTGTATGTATCAAGTGTTTCAAGGTGGAACACAATGTGGATTAATATACATTGTTCTGCATTGATACACATTGGACGAAGTTGTATATATTAAATGTTTCAAGGCTATTTAACATGTGTCAAACTTCCCTAACATTTACCCCCAACTATGCTGCACAAGCTACTTATTTCAGTTAAAGGGACAGACCCAACGTTTTAAACACTACAGAATATTTTTCACTATTATAGAGCCGTTTATGATCACTGAAATTAAACATTACTTATATTTTATTGTTTAGATTATCCATTTCCATACAAACGAAGTGTTTCTGGTCATCCTGATGTTTCTAATACCAAAAAAAATGCATTTTTCATATTTATTAAAACGCACATGCGTCTGAGAAGTAGCGGTTTGTTGATTCGAGATCTAGTCTATTTTTAAGGATATTTCCCGTTTTAATATTACAGACTCTTCTTTCACTCTAGTGTAACTTTATTCAAATGAGTTACATGCAGGTTTGTAAATTAACTAAACTTAGTGTCCATTTTGTATGGGTTAAAAGTAACGTCTGCGCCTTTAAGCACAACACAGAATCAGAAAAGAAACTCACCCTTTAACTCTTGATGCTTCTCACTGAAAACACTCAGCTTTACTTTAGCTTGTGAGCAAAACTTTTCTATCTCCTAAAATACAGAAAGAATATATGTATTATACAGACACATACGCTTACAACACATAAAATATTTTCTTTCTTTTGTTTAACAACACCACTAGAGTACATTGATTTATTAATCATCAGCTATTGGATGTCAAACATTTGGTAATTTTTACAGAAAGTCTTAGAGAGGAAACCCGCTACAGTTTTCCATTAGTAGCAAGGGATCTTTTATATGCACCACCCCACAGATAGAAAAGCACATACCACAGCCTTTGATATACCAGTTGTGGTGCACTGTCTGGAATGAGAAATTGCCCAATGGGCTCACTGATGGGGATCGATCTCAAACCGTCCACTCACACGGCAAGCACTTTACCAGGATCGATCTCAAACCGACCACGCATCAAGCAAGCACTTTACCAGGATCGATCTCAAACCGACCACGCATCAAGCAAGCACTTTACCAGGATCGATCTCAAACCGACCACACATCAAGCAAGCACTTTACCACTGAGCTATGTCTCACCCCTATCATAAAATCTAACTCCTAAATATAATTTACAAAATATACAGTTACTGGGTTGACAACATATTCAATTTTCATAGGCGAACAGGCTCTTAATTCTGTAGGGGACAGGCTAATTTTGCTCAAATTAAATGAAAATGTCAGAATCTGGATACCAACATTTATTCATGTCACTACAAATCACTACTGTACACATTTTTATGGTACATTTATTACCACTAATATTGGGAGTAGAATGAAAGAAAGAAATGTTTTATTTAACGACACACTCAACACATTTTATTTACGGATATATGGCATCAGACATATGGTTAAGGACCACACAGATACTGAGAGAGGAAACCCGCTGTCGCCACTTCATGAGCTACTCTTTTTGATTAGCAGCAAGGAATCTTTTATATGCACCATCCCACAAACAGGGTAGTACATACCACAGCCTTTGATATACCAGTCGTGGTTCACTGGCTGGAACGAGAAATAGCCCAATGGGCACACCAACGGGGATCGATACCAGACCAACCGCGCATCGAGCGAGCGCTGTACCACTGGGCTACGTCCCGCCCCGGGAGTAGAATGAGGTGAAAACATTTCAGGCCAGTTCATTAACCAAAAGTGGAGATTTGTTCCAGCTCTAGGGGGAGGGGCAGTTGCCCACTTAGCCCTCTCACAATCTCACACACTGTTATGTATAATGAAACTAAATATATAGTCACTGCAAGGTATTCACAACAATTTATTAGCATGTAAATTAACTTTTAAATACAATTACAAAATGTATTGTACAGTTTGTGTTGTACTTACCGTTATGCAAATTAAATCAAACAGAATAGTCAGTTGGCAGAGATTAGGACAGACAAATAATAAAACTGCTTGCCAAATTCAATTGATGTTAGCCAAACAAAAGTTTATACTATTCATCAGGGTGCAAAGCAGCACTTTTATATTTATAGTTAATTGGCTATTAAATGAAAAGTAATTACTAGTCAATCCTGGATAGTTTTTTGCCAGGCAATATATCAGATATTTGGACATTTGTGCTGAATGAAATAATTTTAAACACCAACCTCTGTTGTTTTATTTTACTCATGAGTACTTTGAAGATGCGGTCATCAGTAATGAAGATATGTTTAATGTTTAATATATAGTACATATAGCAAAATCCACAACATTGCAAAATAAAAATGCATTACATCAACAGTAATATGATCACTATGAAAACAGTTACGGTAACCACATTTTCCAAGCAATTAAATTTAAAGTTAAAATTTTAATAAGTGAATATGATCATCGTAAAATATATACTCTTCAAAAAAAGTAGGGTAATTTGAAATATTAATGTTAATCAATTATTATTTTGACCACAGGCATCCTAGTAAAGAATGTTCAGGTCTGGTTATCAATACACCAAAGCACATTCCATAGTTTGCACATGCATCACAGTTGCCCCATACACGTGCGTGGGGTGTCATTCTCGATTTTGACAATTTCCAGGAAGGTCCATTAATCACTGTGGAACATGATTTCTGTTAATCTTTTTCATTCTGTTGATAATACAGTTGTTATTGTTTTGTTTTTAGTCATTTTTATTGTTTGAATTTGCGATTTACTGATAAAAAAACGTCAACTTTCAAATTTCACTTCTGACCTCAATTGTCCTTCAAGATCTTTGGTGGTCATAAAACCTACTGTAATACTGAACTACCAGTTGTAATATTTGCCCCATTAATTCACTAATATCATATATCCATTCCCCACAGCTAATATACCTTACAATTTTGGCAATTGTAAATTCTTCTTAGAGTTCCCCTACTTTTTTTGAAGAGTATATAGAAATTGCTACATGTACATGTTTTTTCATTGTCCACCAAACCAATAATTGTGCTTGACAAAACAGTACGATAGTCAAGAAATTAAAAGATGAACACACGATTTAAACAGAGCACGATCTCTGTCTTTTTTTCTTCTTCTTTTTAAAACTGTTATTAAATTATTTATTATTATAATGCAGCATGCAAGCCCATGATCAGCATGAAGTAGAAAATCTGGGATTGGTTTAAAGTGTTTTGAGAATTCATTTAAAATCAGAACATTTCAGTGTGTGACAAGATTCACTGATTGTGGTTAAGAAAATATTCAAACAACTCAATCATCAAACTGACCAAAATTCTGAGTTTTGTATATCAATCGGGCGACTTCAGTTATGTGACATCTGAACTTTTAATTATCATAGCAGAATTTCACTCCCGTGAGCGAGTGTTTTATTCGTTATATTGTGTCCCATTCATTATAACAAAAGGTCTAACTAATGTATGTCTTTGTTTTAATCTGTATTCTACATGGGAAACTATGTCTTTCATTTCATTTTAACTTACTTTCGTGCTTATATCCAATTAAGGTTCAAGCATGCTGTCCTGGGCACATGCCTCAACTATAATGTCTATCTGTCCAGGACAGTGGGTTAATTGTTAGTGAGAGACAGGAGGGTGTAGTGGTCTTACACCTACCCACTGAGTCGTTAAAACTTGCTCTGGGTGGGAGCCGGTACTGGGCTCTGAACCCTGTACCTACCAGCCTTATCTCTGATGGCTTAACTATGACATCACCATGTCAATTTTAAAACCTCACCAGCCATGTGCTCTCATGTAGAGTAACGCAAACTAGCTCTTAAATCAACATGTCCCGGGGGTGAACCATTAAAAAAAAAAACTAATCATCCAATACTTGAAGAGGAGTACCCCCCACTCCCACCCAAACCCCCTGGTCCCAATCCACTAACCAAGGGTACTCAACTACCCAATGCTTTCTATAAAGGGGTAGAACCTGCTAAGGGCGGTTCTGGGATCGCCCCCCTTCACAGTGTGGGACCAACCGCACCACCCCAGTTTACTGTGGTCAGTAATAAAACAAATAAAGAAAATCAAAAAACCTCTGTAAACAATAGCTCTACTATACAAGATTTCACTTGCAGACGGCTGGTCAGGATGCCACCCGGACCGCTGTCTGCAGTGCAACTTCAAAACATTTTAATAAAAGAAAATCCAGATCTTGATATCAAAAATTTAACAATATGGAGAAATGGCTATTGGGACATCCTTCTAAAAAACAAAAACAACTGTGTGGACCTGATATTCTTCAGGTCCCAATCATACCCACTCTTATTGTTCAGACCAAAACCAATTAAATGTGCACAATGCCAGAGATGGGGACACAGCATTAAAAAATGTCGCTCTAGGGGGGACCCGGTTTGCTTTAGGTGTGGGGACAAGCACCCAAAACGGGGGACGGACAACCCATGTAACAACACATTAAAATGTGCCAACTGCAAGGGTCAGCACTATACACATAGTCAGGAGTGCCACCACCACCAGGAAGCCATACGGGTATTAAACTCTAAGCCAAGGGAGGAGTCCGTCCACCCGCCAAGGGGGGCTTATAACCCAGTCATGCATCATAGACACACACCGGCAGCCGCCCCCCCCCCCCCCCTCTTAGAACAAATAACTTTAATGCTGGGAACGCCCACCCAAAACCCCCCCCTCTAATGAGGAATAGAAATAACAACGGTCCAGACCAGCCCATAACAGCTTCTGCGTGTTTTAACTGGGCTGTTTCTGGACGGTTCCCTGGGGGCTCCTGTCAAGGGGAACATAGATGAGGTAAACATTAAATCGGCTACACACGCAGCCTGTTCAGCCTTTGCACACCATCTCGGGATTACGATTAAAGATCTTAAAGTCCTATCAAATAGCTTTAATTGGTACGCACCGAGAATGACCAAACCAACTCTTGCCTCCACACCTAGTCATCATAATGTAGACTAGATTAAATAATTTAATAGAGTTAATAAACAGTATTGCTACAAACCAATTATGGGAGACAAGAGAACTAAAGTAACACCTAACTACTTAATCAAACTTAACAATAACAGTAACAATAATAAGAGTGTAAATAACAGTAATAATAATAATAACAATAACAACAACAGCACTAATAAACAAACTAAAATTAAAATAGATAAATATAAAGGTTTGGCCATTCTCCAGTGGAATGCTAAAGGTATTAAATCACTGAACCATGGAGACGAATTAAAAAATTATGTTAAAGATGCCAAACTGGCCCTAGATGTCATCTGCATACAGGAAACCTGGCTAACTACTGGTAATCAAGATAAAGTTAAAAAAAAAAAATATTTTACTAATTTTAATATTCCAGGGTATTTCGGGTTTTTCTATAATAATAATTTTTCCACTAGAGGAGGTATAGCTACCTTCGTCAGGAATGACCTGTCCTACTCCGCATCCCGCTCAAAGAGACCAACAATAATATTGAGGTCTTGGGCACTACAGTGTATGGCGGAGTCGAGAACATAGATATTTATAATTTTTATGTCCACCCAGGCAGTCATCATAACAAACTCACTATTAATAACTACCTGGATTCCATTTCTAAAACACAAACTAATAACTTAATTATTTTAGGAGATTTTAATTGTCGTAATTCTTTATGGGGATCAACTACTAATGATAAACAAGGGCTTATCGTGGAACAATTTATGGAAACTGTTAAAACTGTCTGTTTAAATGATGGGTCGCCCACCTTTTATTCTGACTCCTACCATTCCTGGACCTGGCTAGACCTCACTATGGTCTCAGAGGGGATGGCGTCTAAATGTGAGTGGCAGGTCATTAATGATTTCAATAGTGACCACCTCCCTATTATTACATACTATAACTTAAATGGGACATGGAGGGAAATACCTAAAGTTAAAGAAAAGTGGAATTTTAATAAAGCAGATTGGCCAGGTTTCTATCAAATGTGTTTGAATCTTAGGCCGGAGAATATTAGAAATAATGACATAGATATTTTTAATAAGAACTTGATAGATAATATTACAATAATAGCAAATAAAACTATCCCAATATCAAATGCTAAAGTTAAATACAACTCAGTACCCTGGTGGAATGACAATCTTGCTAAAATTATTAAACATAGAAATAAAATGCGTAAAAACTACCAGAAAGACAAAACTCAAGATAATTTAGGTAAATTTAAAGAAAGTAAATTTAAAGTCACTCAAGAATTGTTTAAACTTAAAAAAGAATCATGGAGCAAATTTTGCTCATCATTAAACAGCAAATCTAAGGTTACAGAAGTATGGTCAAAAATAAAACGCATCCAGGGAAAACCAGTTCCAAAATCATCTTTATTAAAAGCTAATAAACTTTACACTACTAATCAACAAAAAGCTACAGTATTTGGACAAACTTTCCAAAAAAATTCAAGTAATGGTAATTTCCCACTAAAGTTCTCTAATAAAAAAGAAATGATAGAAAAAAATCATAAAATACCCCTGGATGCAAAATTTCCCAACTATATTACAGATTATAATATTCCTTTTACCCTCCAGGAAATGATTGACGCTTTTGCTCACAGGAAGGGTACCGCTCCTGGTCCGGATAAATTTAACTATCTTTTTTTCCAAAACATGCCTGAAGCTACCCTCAAACTTTTCCTGGAACTTTATAATAAAGCCTGGAAACAGGGTTATCTCCCCCTTGCATGGAAGCATGCTGAGGTTGTTAGCCTCCCCAAGAAAGGGAAAGATTTAACTAACCCTTCTAACTACCGTCCCATTTCTTTAACATCCAGTGTCTGCAAAACCATGGAGGCCATGGTTAATTCCAGACTCAGCTATTATCTAGAAAGTAACCACCTTTTGACCATATACCAGAGTGGCTTTAGAAAAACCCACTCTACTTCCGACCACCTTTTTCGATTACAATCTGAAATTGCAAATGCTTTTAGTCATGGTGACAAAGTGGTCGGAATATTTGTTGATCTGGAAAAGGCCTATGATATGGTTTGGCGACATGGGCTACTAATCAAGGTGTATAACATGGGCATTAGAGGGCCTATGTTTGCATTTATTGAACGTTTTATTAATAATAGATCTTTCGCTGTTAATGTTACAGAAACTTTTTCTGACATTCTTAACCTTGAGAATGGCATACCCCAGGGATCTGTAATAGCCCCAACACTTTTCAGTATTTTTATTAATGACCTAGCTACTGCCCTAACTAGCTCATCTAGAAAGGACACTAAGCTTAGTATTGGTTTATTTGCTGACGACACAGCTTTTTGGCGATCTGGAAAGTGTATTGAAAAGATTAAAATAGATATTCAAAAAGATATAGATAAACTACAAAATTGGGCTGAAACATGGGGGGTTACCATCTCAAGATCTAAAACCTCTGCTATTCTTTTTACAAATAACCATTTTAAGAGACGGTATAAACGTAACCTCACACTAGATAATTCACCCATAGCTCAAGTATTGTCAGTTAAATTTTTGGGAGTTATTTTTGACCCAGCATTATCTTTTAATGAACATATAAAAGAAGTAGTTAAAAATTGTAATAATTATATTAATTTACTCAGAGTTATATCTGCAACAAACTGGGGGGCTGACAGACATACTCTTTTAATGATTTTTGAAGCTTTTATCGTCTCCAGGTTACAGTACGGGGCCCAAGCCTTCTGCTGTGCCTCAGCAACCCAATTAGATAAGCTAGAATCAATCTATAATAAAGGGCTTAGAATAATAACTAAAATTACCCCGGGCACACCAAATGACAGTCTGCGTGTGGAGCCGAATATTCTCCCTCTCAATGTTAGGCGCACCCAGCTTTGTCTTAAACACTGGTTTAAAGCTAAAAATTTAGTACCACTAAATCCGGTAGCAACTATGAAACCTAATAATGATGAATATTTACATATTGATATTAACTCCGCAGTTAACCTTAATAATAGAATGGCATCTAACTTAGAACTCTTGGACTATAATCTGGATAAATACTCTCCCCCCTTGGTGCCACCCTGGCTAATTAAACCACCGAATGTCCCTTTGCTCTTAAGAAAGGAAATTTTAAAAACAGAATTTGAACCATTTAAAAATATAATTTTTAGAGCAGCCTTAAATGATCATTATTCTGATCATATTCATATATATACAGATGGCTCCAAGGACCCTCTTTCTGGTAAAGCAGGCATGGCCTTTTGTGCCATGCCTAGCCTGCCTAACATATCCAGCTCCCGCCAGGCCAGAGTGACAGCCCACGTTTCTGTATTTACTACAGAGTTGGTGGCCATTTACTCTGCACTCAAGTGGATTCTTACTAATGCTATCAACTACCCGGCTCCCCAAAAATTTCTTATACTATCTGATTCCTTGAGCTCTCTTCAGGCTCTCCAGAATCTTAAATTCAAGAGTTCTTATTTAATTAAACGAATTATAAACATGATTGACTATAATAACAGTAAAGGGTTATTTATAACTTTGGAATGGGTTCCTGCGCATGTCGGCATCTCTGGCAACGAAAACGCTGATCTATTAGCTAAAAAAGCTCTACTAATGGATAAAATTGAAATCAACATTAATATTAATTTTAATGAAGTTATGGCCATAGCGCATAAAAACTTTTTGAAATTTTGGCAAACCGAATGGAATACAAAAAAAAGACTATGGCATTATCTAATTAAACCTAAAATTAATTCGAAAAGACCCACTTATTCTAATGTTAAAGCTGAAAAAATTATTACTAAATTGCACCTTGGCGTTGTTTTTGGTCTGAACGATACCCAATTTAAAATTAAAAAAAGTAACACAGCGCTCTGTGTTACTTGTAAAAAACTAGACAATATAAGACATTATCTCTTCTATTGTAATAAATATATCAACGAAAGAAACATTCTTAAAAAAGTATTTGATAACATAAATATTAAATTTAACCCTGTTAAAATATTCACAAACAGGAGGTGGAGTGGGCTATTTTAACGTTTGTAACTGATACTAAAATAATTATATAATAAGTAGCTGGCACATAAAATTAAAGATTATTTAAATAGCTAAGTACGGTCCGAGGACTCTGGTAGTTTACTCAATCAGGAGCCTGCTAATTTTTAACACTCACCTTACAGTGGTGGACAGTTGGCTGGTGGCAATTCTTGTCCATGGTGGTAATTGCTCTGGCTTTACCCTCCCGTGGACAAACCGAAAAACCACTTTTATACTATTTTAACTCTTTTTAATGAAAAACTTCCTTTTTTAATTAATTTATATTAATCAAACTTTTTTCCCTTTTTTAATCCATTTTAGAATCACCGAACAGCCTATACACATTATTCCTTCATTCACTTATTAGCGCATTGACTGGAGAATTGTAACATCCACATTCCTCTCTTTCTTTTTTTTCCAGAGAAGGAACTGAAATCCAGCCAATCGCAGCTTCTTATTCAAGTCGCCTGTTGTTTTTTAACACTGGCTTCTTCTTAATCCAGAACGGCTCCAGCTAGGGATTGAGATTCAGCCAATCGCAACGCACCTCTTCATACTGAGTGTCGACTATCGATCCGCTCCACTTCTAACACACACTGTGTATTCTTTCTTCTGTCTTAATTGACGACGGCCGCTCACGGGCACTTCCGAGGAGCCATTCGGTGATATCCGGAGAGCCGGGTCTTGCCGTGTGTTGCCTTGGGACGTCGCCTTGTGCGGCTTTTCTTATTCATTTCTTCTATCTAAAGTTAATATTGAATTTTTTCCACCCCATTTATACTTCTTTTCTCTTGTTTCTGGTAGTACGTCTATCCTTTTCTGTTCTTTTTACCTAAATGATTATCTATTGGGTGTTGGGGCTATTGGCTGAGGGGGATCGAGTTCTGACCAATCGGAACTCGGTCTCCAAATAATTGTCTCCTATTCGGTCCGTGTTTCTAGCCGGCCAAAACTTCTTTTCTGAACCTAGTGTGAGAGCGTTTGCGTGAATGTTAGTTTTTTCGCCGTGGCTTGGAGGCGCATACACCTGGCAGTGTCTGTGCCGCCCGCCACAGGCGGAATATATGGCTGGGGTGTGAATGTGTTTTAGTTTTTAATTATATATGGTATATTGATTATATTTTTAATTAATTGTTATAATAAATGTATTAATTAGTAGTTAAATCTTCCTTTTGGCATTTTAAATTAGTATTATTTTAATTTACATGCTCTTATTTTTTAATCAAACAGGTTTTAAACGGTATTAATTTGATCGGTCACTATTGTATATATACAAACAAAAAAAACCTTGACTGGTACTCGGCGCCACCCACTTAACGATTGAGTGGTTTCTTGGGTGACACCGAGGTTTATATAGCAATGACGTTTGTCATCCGTATAAGTGACGCACCCCTTCGGGTGTAGAGCTCACGAATGCTTGAGGAGAACAGCGAGGACACCTCACAATTATCGGATCAACCTCTACACGAAGTACTACAACAACAACGACAACATATACGTTTCACCACCACCCCGGACGGCGACTCGCGGGCTTTTCATAGCATCATCATATATCATTCATTTCATTTTAAGTACGGCCCACCTGTGTTGTATGGATAACCTGGGGGGGGGGGGGGGGGGGGTGTGTGGTGGTGGGGGTGTGTGGAGGGGGGGGATGACGCCGTGGTAGGGTGCTTTCGGGTGCGTTAGGGCGTTGGCGGTTTGGACCGATAGGGATGCCTGTTAGGAGGCCCCCCCCCCCCCCGGAACGCCCCCCCCCCCCCCCCCCATGGAAATCCGGACTGACAGGAATGGGCCACCCGCCTGTTGGAGCGCCGGATTGACAGTGGCGCTGGGTTCCCCCCTTTGCGAATCCTTTTATCCTCCAGGGCTAACTTGAATAATTAATAAATTAAAATATTTGATTAAATTAACTGTATAATATATTTTTTTTGAACTGCCCGATCGGAAAATTATTTATTATGCACCTACTAATCACATAGTAAAAGAATAGAATGATTTAGGTTTTTTGGTGCTACTATTATTAATATATAATATAAGATACAAGGTAATGGTAGATCCCAAATTGTTTTACCTTCTTTTTTTAAGTGGTCATACCACACGGTTAAAAATTATCCCCTACATTTCTCCTCCATACCACCCCCCCCCCCTCCCGCCCCGGAGGTGGTCACTGGCGAAGTTAGAGGCTAGATCCGGGGTGGGCGTGCCTGAACCCTTGTGGATAGGGGCACGTTAATTGAGTTGCCCATTGCCCATTGTAGAGTAACTGTTGATCTGTAACACAGAAACTGGAAACATAATAAAATGTTTACTCATACCATCTCAATTTTAAAACTCACCAGCCATGTGCTCTCCAGTTGAGCTAACTGTTGATCCGTAACACAGGAACTGAAAACAAGTGAACATCTCTCTTCCTGCTGAACTCGAATCTACAAAATTAAAAAAAGTTTGCAGGTTTTAGGTGACAACCAGATACCAATTTATTATTTATGTGATGTCATAAAAAACAAATGCTCCCACCCACACTCGAGGACAAAAATGTATGGGGGTTTTCTGTCCTAATCTATATAAATAAAGATAAAAACATGACTTGTGGTTACTCACAAGAGGCTGTGACGCCCCATTACAGATTATTCATATGTCATAAAAAAATATATATCACATCCACCACAAGGACAAAAATGGGGTTTTTTTTTATCCTAATCTACTGTATATGAATAAAGGTAAAGACACAACTTGTGCCCTCTCATTAGAGATTGTGTCCCCACCAATCCAGATGTTGTTCCTACAGGTCTGCAAGTTTGAGTAAAACATGAAAATAGTAAAATATAATCAAAAGAATTGTTTTCCTATTTGATCACAGGCAGCATAGGTGAACAGAGGCAGATCAATATGTCCTGACCCATTTCACCAATGTAATGTTAATGGTAAATTATCTGTTCATCGTCCTTATAATAATGTACCAATACACTTACAATATCTGACATGTGTTACTTTATATAGTTATGATGGCGTTAACTGTGGCATTCAGTGATTAGATGTTTACAATTAAAGACGAACCATACCTTTAACAGACTAGAACGTGTACACAGCTTTAAGTAAATGATGTCACAACCTTTGCACACGTCACTTTGTATGAAGCGTGCCTTTTGCACTCGTTACATAATTGACTCTGGACACGCCATCTTGTTTGTGTGTACCGGCCTTGGTGGTATCGTGGTTAAGCCATCGGACATAAGCTTGGTAGGTACAGGGTTCGCAGCCCGGTACCGGCTCCCACCTAGAGTGAGATTTAACGACTCAATGGCTAAGTGTAAGGCCACTACCACAAGACCTTCTTCTATCTCACTAACTGCTAACAATTAACAACTAAGCCACTGTCCTGGACAGACAGCCCAGACAGCTGACATGTGTGTGTGCCCCAGAACAGCATGCTTGAACCTTGATTGGTTATAAGCAAGAAAATAAGTTGAGATGAAGATGATGATGATGATGATGTTGTGTGTTTCTGTATTACATCAACCACACAATTTATTTTAGCCGAGTTCATGCACTTCAGGGCTAGCTCTGCCACTCGCCAAGTCTGCCAATTGCAAATTTTAAAAACAAGTTGCGAATTTTATTTTAATTTGGCAAATAATTTCAAGTAATAATTAATAGTTTGCTACAAAATAACTGGCTTTCTGTAAGTTTAATTGATAATTTGGTGAAATTTTCTGCCGACTCAGAGCTAGCCTTGCCAGGGCTTCTGGAATTTTTGTAAAATCCACTAGCCATGGGATCAGTAATTTAAAAAATGTACTAGCCCCGCCCTACTTTACTTTATTTTTAATACAATTTTACTAAATAATAGTAATAATCAAATATGTCAGAGGGAGATAGAGCTTAAAAAGACTAACATTAGGGGTTGGAGTGGGGTCAGTATATTCATATTTACAAACTAGACTTAACTGCAACATTTGACAATTTTTGTTTTTCACTAGCCGTCGGGCATGGCAATTCTAGTTATTTACTAGCCCAGCACTGAATATCACTAGCCACGGGAGTGGGGCTACCATAATCTAGAAGCCCTGCCTGCAATTACGTACAGGTTGCATCTAACAAATCATACCATTATTTACATATCAAAACTCATATACTTCAGCAATAAAATAATTATGATGTTTTGAAATTAATGAAACATCAACTACCTTGTAATTGTTCAGAAGTTCCTGTTCCTTCTTCAGACATTCTTGTACAACTGAAGGCAACTGGTCCATGCTGTCCTGAAAAAGATCCTGAAAAAACCAAACCATGCATTAATTGCTATTACATTCATTATTAGCAAATATTAATATTCTAGGTGATCCAAACAACAGGGTTGTCATTTTACAGACTGGTCTTTATTCTGTAGCAGAATAATAAAAAAATAAAAAAAAAAAAAAAGTAACCCTAATTTTTTTTTCTTCTAAAAAATAAAGAATTCCAGTTTCAAATTGTGTTTGTATCGATGTTTTATTTGAGAAGACATTTGTCATCTGATTGTGTTGGAAAAGTAAATATTTCAAAATTTCAAAAGCCGATACCGCAGACATTGATGTTACAAAAATAAATTAGGTGAGTGATTAATTACTCCCCATACTTAGATTATCGGGAGCCATTTAAAATATTACCATACTGATACCATATAAATTCACATACTAAGGAGAGCTAAATATTACACTCCTTGAACTAATCTAGTATCGGTGGCATCGTGGTTAAGTCATCGGACAAAAGGCTGGTAGGTACAGAGTTCGCAGCCCGGTACTGGCTCCCACCCAGAACAAGTTTTAATGACTCATTGGATAGGTGTAAGACCATTACACCCTCTTCTCTCTAACTAACCACTAACAACTAACACACTGTCCTGGACAGACAGCCCAGATAGCTGACGTGTGTGCCCAGGACAGCGTGCTGGAACCTCAATTGGATATAAGCATGAAAATAAGTAAGAAGAAGTAGTATTGCAAACATACATAAATCCACAATATAATATGCAAGGCCATTTTAACACTTTCCTATCATTCTGACCACTTCTCATCTTTTGATCTGTACGGTCAACAGCCTTTTTGTTACTCACCTGATGCCGTTCGCAAGGATTGTTTTGCGTTCAGGTCCAGCTGACTACTGTTCATACATCATGCTAAATACTGTGCATAAAGATGAGTTCTATGAATACATTATAGTATGGAAGTCATCATCTTTGTCACTTATCACAGAAGTGGCTACATAGCCTCAGGTAATGAGGGTGGGCTGTCAACATAGCAGTTGCATTTTGGGGGAAAAGCCCAGTGTATGATCATTTAAACATTTTCATGCTAAGCACAGGTTACATATAGTATATAAATAAATCCAGACATTAAAGTAAAGTAAAGTGTGTTTCGTTTAACGACACCATTAGAGCACATTAATTAATTAATCATCGGCTATTGGATGTCAAATATTTGGTAATTTTAACATATAGTCTTAGAGAGGAAACCCACTATATTTTTCCATTAGTAGCAAGTGATCTTTTATATGCACCATTCAACAGACAGGATAGCACATAGCACGGCCTTTTATATACCAGTCGTGGTACACTGGCTGAAATGAGAAATAGCCCAATGGGCCCACTGGCCGAGATCGATCCCAACCAGACATTAAAGTGATTGAAATAAATTGTATTTACCACCAGCTTTTCCCTGGCCAAGCTGAGCTCAAACAACGTATCATGGATGTGTTTGCTGTTATCTTCTCGCCTGCTGATTCTGCTGATATCATTGTCAATCTTTTGTAGAAGATTGTTATAAAGAGTATCCCCAGAAGACCCATGATTCATGCCCTGTCCATCATCAGTATCCATGTCTCCATCACTGTACCTTTAAAATAAATATACAATTCCCTTAACAAGAGAGCTCTACATAAATGGTAGATAATAAACATTAATAAATTTATATTAAATTTTTTTTTTAAATTAAATCACTTGGGCTGGCATAATATACTGAAACTCCACCGAAAATGCACCAGTTAGATTTGTAGCTGTAAAAAGGATATGAGAACACATACCCGGTACAATGAAACAATGAAATAATACAATCAACTGATTTTCTGTAACTGGATATATTCTGACAGGCCATAAATAACCTGGCATGCTATAAAAGGTTTGCCACCTAAAAATCATACTCACTTTTTTACCCACTGCATTTTTCTCATTTTTTTAATGCTTTGGGTGAAACGGCTTACCAATTAACGGCATTTCTGAGCCTGCCTATGGCAATTTTTAAAAAGTTTACTTTTGCAGCAAATAAATGTGATTGAAAGGTTATTTTGTTTCATGTAGAGATATTTCTGATGAACAAATGTTAATTACTGGCAGATAATGTACACCAGCTATACTAACATTCATTTTGGTGTCGTTAATTGAGGAGTTTTATCGATGACAGTGATTTTTACCCAGAGCAATTTATATCTCACTGAAGGCAAATGCTGTCAGCTATAGTGCCGTCGTTAAGTTCGAGCCCTGAGGATCACAACCTACAGTAGGTGGACAACCTTGCTACCAAGCTACTAGAAATTTGTAGATCACTGTTAAATATGATGCCCCTCTGCAATAATCACAGTGTTTCCCACTACCACAGTAGTCAGTCTCAGATTTGGTCTCTTTAGGGAAAGTGTTCATTTTATGTTTTAAAGTTACAGTGTTTGGTTACCATATAATAATATCATGCACAAATATGAAATACATGTTCAGCTGCACTTTTAAAAAATTTGTGTGTGTTCGCTATGAACGGAGAACGTCAAAGGTATACGCTTGATTCATCGCCTGTGCATCCATTACTCGGCAAACCACAACAGACAGCCTGTTGTCAATTTCAGTTAACAGGTGCATTTGCGGATTTGAAATTGTATGGTTCGTCTCAAAAAATAAAATGAGAATTAATATTTAATAAAATATACTAAAGTAGAAATGATCTTTTTCACTTTTTAATTTTACGTGTGGTAAAATTGACAAATTCAAATAAATATTATTTCATTTGGAAAAGGTAAAGTTAGTTTGTTTTGTTTAATGACATCAGTGTTAGAGCATATTGATTTAATAATCATCTGCTTTTGGATGTCAAACGTTTGGTAATTTTGACATATAATCTAAGAGAGGAAACGGGCGCATGTGCAGTGGGGAGGGTATTGGGGGTCGAAACCCTTCCCTGACCAAGATAAAAAAAAAATTGAAATATATTTTCTGGGGGAACATGGCCCCATATAAACTTCACTCAATGCAGTCTATAACCCCCAACCCCGCTGAAATCCCTGCACACGCCCCTTGGAAACCCGCTACATTTTAAACATTTTTTTTTTTTTTTTTAGCAAAGGATCATTTATATGTACCATCCCACAGACAGGATATCACATACCATGGCCTTTTATATACCAGTCATGGTGCACTGGCTGGAACAATCCCGCCGATGGGGATCGATCCTAGACCGACCACGCATTTAAAAAAAAACCCACATTTTTAGGTCTAAGTAATAAATAGAAATAACATATAGTCTTCATAAATGTTACGTATATTTAACATACCGCCCTCTTCCTCTACCCCTAGAGCGTTATGTAATTATTAACACCCCCTTACATGTAACGCGTATGCCAACCGCTGGTCACTGTCAAAATTTCAAGGCAAATCCCTCACCGACCCCTGGAAAGGTATTGTACCATACCTCTATGGATATAAATATATTTTGGAGATATGAGACAACCCCTCAATCAAGACAGTTAAATTTGTTCAAAATCATGTGAGAAGCTCTGTGCCTGCGCAAATCGCATAAATTCCCAGTTCTACTGGCATCCCGCTAATTGAAGAAAAACAAGCTGGCCATTGGGTTTGCAGTTAACCTAGATAATATAGATAAGCGAGCATTGCAAAACTATAGCGATGTGGTGGGCCTTTTATGTACCAAACAGAACTGGATCATCTATTCTAAATGCTTAAATAATAAAAATATTCCAGACACTGCAGCTTTAAGTTCATTCTAAGTGAACATTTTAATTGTAAGTGTGGCCCATATTGTTATATGTAGATATGATTTTAGGTGGCAAATCTTTTACAGCACACCGGGTCCATTTTTTCTTTTTTCCCCTTGGGTAACAAAAGTTAGGATTCATTATTAAAAAATCTGGGCCATGGTCTGCAAATATCAACTGAAGAAAATTACATTTATTTTCTATCTCCCTCCTGAAATCATTATTTTTATTCTGTAAGACAGAGGCAGATTTTTATGGCGGGAGGTGCTGGGAGTGTGCACCCCCTCCTCAAACTTTAAAGTGTCATGAAAATATATACCAGTCTTTAACAGATGAATATAATTTATTTATTTCTAGTAGGAGATATGTAATATTTTGTTCAGATATGTTGAGTGGCATCATTAAATAAAACATTCCTTCTTTCTCATGCATCTGCTTCAGCAAAGTTCATGACATGAAACATATTTTTAACTTGGGACATAAACTTGATAATAACTGCTACCTAGTCTATTATCTTCTACCGGTTTCTTATTCTATAGGTTAAAGGGACATACCCTAGTTTTTAAACACTATTTGTTACTATTATAACCGTTTTTGATAACTTAAATCATACTTTACTTAGATATTATTGTTTAGATTATCAATTTCCGTACATTCGAAGTTCTTTTGGTCGTCCTGGTGTTTTTAATATCACAACATGCATTTCTCATATTTTTTAAAATGCATGTGCGTCTGAGGAGTAACAGTTATGAAGTCGAGTTTTAGTCTATTTTTAGAGGGTATTTCACCATTTTAAAGTCACAGACTCATGTTTCACTCAATTGTAACTTTATCCAAATGTGTTACAGGTTTGTAGATTAACTAAACTTAGTGTTAATTTTCACAGATTGAAACCAGGGTATGTCCCTTTAAGAACAGTACTATACCTCAACACCATTCTCCTTGGGCTATAAATTACATACCAGTTCTCAATGTATTCAGCATATCTTTTCCGGATTACAAAGTCAAGTTTTGCATATAAAACGGCCCACTCTTTCGTTAGGTCTTGATCTTGCAACTCTTTCACTAGGTGCTCTAGCTTAGCTATCTGTGTCATCTTGTCCATCTAAAATTAAAAAAACATTTCACATATCATGACAAATAAACAAACTATGCCTGCTAATGATTTTGCACAAGTATTAGGATTTGTAACAACTACAAAATAACCCTCTATACCAAAAAGTTAAAGTTTGTTTTCTTTAACGGCACCACTAGAGCATATAGTGATATATTAATCATCAACTCTTGGATGTCAAATAATTATTTGTCAATTCTTACAAATGGTCTTTGAGAGGAAACACATTACATTTTTCCATTAGTAGCAATGGATATTTTATATGCACCATCCCACACAGGTCAACACATACCATGGCCTTTGAGATACCAGTCGTGGTTCACTGGTTTGAACGAGAAATAGCCCAATGGGCCCACTGAAGGGGATTGATCCTAGACATCAAGTAAGCAATTTTATCACTGGGCTACAATACTTAACCAAAAAAGTTTAGTAATTTGGTAAATGTACTTAAATAAAAGAAAACACTGGATTTAATTCAGGCATCATTTGTCAGTATAAACAACATGAGATTTACGATACAAAATCAAATAAATAAAAGAAAACACTGGATTTAATTGAGGCATCATTTGTCAGTATAAACAACATGAGATTTACGATACAAAATCAAATAAATAAAAGAAAACACTGGATTTAATTGAGGCATCATTTGTCAGTATAAACAACATCAGTGGTAATACGCTCACTCAATGCGCGGTCGGTATGGGATCGATCCCCGTCGGTGGGCCCATTGTGCTATTTCTCGTTCCAGCCAGTGCACCACGACTGGTATATCAAAGGCTGTGGTATGTACTACCCTGTCTGTGGGATGGTGCATATAAAAGATCCCTTGCTGCTAATCAAAGAGTAGCCCATGAAGTGGCGACAGCGGGTTTCCTCTCTCAATATCTGTGTGGTCCGTAACCATATGTCTGATGCCATATAACCATAAATAAAATGTGTTGAGTGCGTCATTAAATAAAACAGTTCTTTCTTTCTTTACTGACAATTTTCAGATTTTTGTGTATGATAAATAGATACCATTATGTATTTAAAATATAATTTCAACGCAACAGTCACATTTCATTTTGTATTGAAAAACTCACGTTACTTAGTTCATCAAGATTAACCTCGAATGCAAGTAAAGCACAAGCCAAGTCTTGTTTTCTTGCCCTGAGTCAGACCACCGATCTTATCAGAGGCCGGACTCGGGGTAGGTGTGTTCGAAACCATAGAGGTATATGAGCACGTTAAAACCGTATCTAAGTCTAAGTCAAGTCTGGGGAAAGAGTTCGACCCATAGTCCATACCCCTCTATATCAAGGCTCTATAAAGACTAACCCTAACCTTAACCATTGAAATAAACTGTGCTGTAACAGGGGTCCAATAAATGTCATAATGTTAAAAAAAATCCCAAAAGAAACGGACCGTAAATGTTTACTTTGTTGAACTAATATCGATGAACTAATTATGAAGTAAACAAACACCCTTTTCTTTTCATTTGCAAAGCAAATATTATGCCCATTAATCTGTCAACGAGTGTGATAATATATTAAAATATCATACTTACAAATGAGTACAGCCGTTTCAATCTTCAAGTTTATAAGTAAATTACTAGTGTCAGACCGACAACTGATAAAGTGACCGTATTACACAATGTCGGTTGTCATTACCAAATTAGTTGGCACATTGTAACGATTGTTATACGTTCTTCAGCTCATTTTGAGCATCACAGGTGTAACGACGCCTAATTATTTTCACATCTCATAGATATGAATAAGGGGATGTAGTTACTATTCTACTAAGAACTCTAACCATCTTTGTTGAATTCGTTGATTACTGTAACAATTCACTGTGTGCCAATTCTAAGAAAAAGTACTGGTTGTTTCTTCTAAGAAATGGGGATTTCCCAGTGCCATTTCCCCTCGGAACTACTCGGTCGATTTC